>NC_084615.1:70811003-70888503 GCF_033978795.1 Nerophis ophidion | reverse complement strand
ATGCCCCTAAAGCTGACCAACACGCCGGATTGTAGTCAGCTGGAGGCGTGTCTTAATGAAATTAAACAATGGATGTCCGCTAACTTTTTGCAACTCAATGCCAAAAAAACGGAAATGCTGATTATCGGTCCTGCTAGACACCGAACTCTATTTAATAATACAACTCTAACATTTGACAACCAAACAATTAAACAAGGCGACACGGTAAAGAATCTGGGTATTATCTTCGACCCAACTCTCTCCTTTGAGGCACACATTAAAAGCGTTACTAAAACGGCCTTCTTTCATCTCCGTAATATCGCTAAAATTCGCTCCATTCTGTCCACTAAGGACGCTGAGATCATTATCCATGCGTTTGTTACGTCTCGCCTCGACTACTGTAACGTATTATTTTCGGGTCTCCCCATGTCTAGCATTAAAAGATTACAGTTGGTACAAAATGCGGCTGCTAGACTTTTGACAAGAACAAGAAAGTTTGATCACATTACGCCTGTACTGGCTCACCTGCACTGTCTTCCTGTGCACTTAAGATGTGACTTTAAGGTTTTACTACTTACGTATAAAATACTACACGGTCTAGCTCCATCCTATCTTGCCGATTGTATTGTACCATATGTCCCGGCAAGAAATCTGCGTTCAAAGGATTCCGGCTTGTTAGTGATTCCCAAAGCCCAAAAAAAGTCCTGCGGGCTATAGAGCGTTTTCCGTTCGGGCTCCAGTACTCTGGAATGCCCTCCCGGTAACAGTTCGAGATGCCACCTCAGTAGAAGCATTTAAGTCTCACCTTAAAACTCATTTGTATACTGTAGCCTTTAAATAGACTCCCTTTTTAGACCAGTTGATCTGCTGTTTCTTTTCTTTTTCTTCTATGTCCCACTCTCCCCTGTGGAGGGGGTCCGGTCCGATCCGGTGGCCATGTACTGCTTGCCTGTGTATCGGCTGGGGACATCTCTGCGCTGCTGATCCGCCTCCGCTTGGATGGTTTCCTGCTGGCTCCGCTGTGACGGGACTCTCGCTGCTGAGTTGGAACCGCTTTGGACTGGACTCTCGCGACTGTGTTGGATCCATTGTGGATTGAACTTTCACAGTATCATGTTAGACCCGCTCGACATCCATTGCTTTCCTCCTCTCTAAGGTTCTCATAATCATTATTGTCACAGACGTCCCACTGGATCATTATTGTCACCGATGTCCCACTGGGTGTGAGTTTTCCTTGCCCTTATGTGGGCCTACCGAGGATGTCGTGGTGGTTTGTGCAGCCCTTTGAGACACTAGTGATTTAGGGCTATATAAGTAAACATTGATTGATTGATTGATAGATATATGTTATCTTATTGCAATGGAAGAACAGGTTTGTCCTTAAATAAAATAGTGAACATACAAGACAACTTGTATTTTAGTAGTAAGTAAGCAAATAAAGGATCCTAATTAGTCTGCTGACATATGCAGTAACATATTGTGTCATTTTTCATTCTATTCAGTCAAAATTATGAGGGACAAGCTGTAAAAATGGATAATCGATCTACTTGTTGTTTTCTCTTTAACATGTTCTGTTTACACTTCTGTTAAAATGTAATAATCACTTTTTCTTCTGTTGTTTAGGTACTCGACATTAGTTTTGAATGATACCACAAATTTAGGTATCGACCCGATACCAAGTCGTCACAGGATCATACATTGGTCATATTTAAAGTCCTCATGTGTCCAGGGACATATTTCCTGAGTTTTGAAAGATAATATAATTTTTTTAAAAAGGAAAAAAAGACGACAAAAAATATTGATGTAATCATAGTAGTATCGACTAGATACGCTATAGTACTTGGTATCATTACAGTGGATGTCAGGTATAGATCCACCCATGGTATTTGTTTACATTCAGGGTGCTAGCTTTCTGTTAGCGGTTAGCTATCATAGCCTCCTACGGTGTGTAATGAAACATGTTTAGCTATTCCTCGTCTGTAGGGACGATACCTGTAGGAAACTTACTTTATTTGTCGCCATGGAGGCGAGGATTAGTGATTTAGTCTTAAAGCACCTCTTCCTGAGGGCATTTCAGTGTTATGACTTCACCTTTTCCTTTAGTTTTAGGCCAAAATGCGTCTGTTCTCCCTTTCTGTCTACACACTGTGTCTGCTTGTAAGTACTCTGTGATTGTGCGCTGCCGAAAATGCTCCCCTGCTCACAAAACCAGCAATGTCATGACGTGAAGACGCCCGTCATGCCCGGGAACTGGTACTTTTCAGAGTATACTACCGTATTTGTTTCATTAGTAGCGCGATACCATACCAGTACCGTTATACCGTACAACCCTACTTGCTACTTTAAATCGTTCATTTTGCTCAGATTAGTCATTGTAGTGAACGTACGTGTAAATATGATTCATGTCACGTAATTACAAGTAAAATAGATTTTAGCATGCTCTTTAATTCACTGTACTAACATACATATACACATACTGTACATATACAAGTACATATACATACTTACACTCATGCATATAATCACGTTTCATCTAACATGTATTTACGTTGTTGCCCTAGGGCAGGGGTCGGGAACCTTTTTGGCCTAGAGAGCCTGAAAACCAATATTTAAAAATGTATTTCTGTGAGAGCCATATAATATTTTTATTTAACACTGAATAAAACTAAATGCGTGCATTTTTAAGTGAGACCAACATTTTTAGAGTATAATAAGTCTCTTATTCTTTTAATAACATTGTTATTCTGAAGCAAATCAATACTAAATGAAATACTGCTTACCATTAATACGACTTCTTCAAAGGGTGCATTAGAAAACGGATGGATGGATTGAAATGCATGAGAAGGTTTTATATTGTGAACGTTATTTTTTAACATCGTCAATACCAATTTCAACTAAGATTTATCTGAGAGCCAGATGCAGTCGTCAAAAGAGCCACATCTGGCTCAAGAGCCATAGGTTCCCTACCCCTGCCCTAGGGGAAACTGGGTAACACACGGCACACTGACAAAGCTTAACTATTGTTACTATAACAATCTACAAGGTTAATACAGTTCGCTTCTCCTTCTATCCCTCCATTTATCTGCTTTCTTTTGTATTCGAAGTTATCAGTAAATATATGTATTGTTGCATTTGAAAAAATCGTATTGTTGATAATAGAGGTTAATTATTGTTATTTGTCATTATTAATAGTGTTATTTATATTTGTATTTTATTGCACCATTTGTAGTGCAATTATGTTCATTGTCATTTCCGTGTTATTATTTATTTCACTAACTGCTTGTATGCTGTAATTTTTCGTATCACATTTGTACAGATCGTATTTGCTAATGTTGTTCCGTTGTTGTTGTTGTTATTGTTGTTGTCTCTCTGTCTTATCACCCTCGTCTTGACTTTTCATCCCTAGCTGTAAATAAATGTTTATGTTTTAGCAATAACTTAGGAGTCAAAAGTATTTTGTATTCAAATAAGTGATCATGTAAGGCATGGGTGTCAAACTCTGGCCCGCCGTGTAATTTAATTTGGCCCTTAAAGCAATAGCATTAGAGCTGCCCCCCCCCCGGTGTATTAGCGGTGAATGCGGTGTTACAGCGGCACCGACGCTGTAACACCGCATTCACCGCTAATACTCATACTTGCCAACCCTCCTAATTTTCCCGATAGACTCCCGAAGTTCAGTGCCCTCCTGAAAATCTCCCGGGCAACCATTCTCCCGAATTTCTACTGATTTCCACCTGGACAACTATATTGGGGGCGTGCATTTAAGGCACTGCCTTAAGCGTTCTCTACAACCTGTCTTCACGTCCGCTTTTCCTCCATACTAACAGCGTGTCACATAATATTTGTGGCTTTTACACACACACACACACAAGTGAATGCAAGGCATATTTGGTCAACAGCCATACAGGTCACACTGAGGGTGGCCGTATTAACAACTTTAACACTGTTACAAATATGCGCCACACTGTGAAACCACACTAAACAAGAATGACAAACACATTTCGGGTGAACATCCGCACCGTAACACAACAGAACAAATACCCAGAACCCCTTGCAGCACTAACTTTTCCGGGGTACTGACCAATAATTAACGTTTTATTCATGCATTTTCTCTTGCTACTTCAAGGCTTGAATGTTTGGTTCATTCATTATTGTTATTTTATTTTCAAATGTATTATTAGCCTGTGGAAAAAATCAGATTTTTACCTCAGAAGATTGCAGATAGAAAAAAAGACATAACATTTTTATTTACATTTTATTTGATATGCCATTGATGTTCTTTCAATTATTATTATTTGAAACTGGATTTTGCATGTCATTAAAGTTATATAAGCCTTGCTTCTTTATTATTCAATGCAAAACTTGTTTGGGTCCCTATTAAAAGGTTAATTTTTTCAACCTCAAGCTTTGTTCCGTTTAAAATTTTGGCCCACTCTGTATTTGAGTTCGACACCCCTGATGTAATGACATTAAGACCGTAATGATCAAGGCGAGGCTGAGCATAACGCTTTACACACACGTCGATCGAAATACGGGCTGACAATTTAAAACACAGATCTGATGACACACACGGAGAATAATATACAGACACACACATCCGTACACACACATGAATTGCATTACACATGCCGAGATTGAGATACGCGTCTGCAAATGATTTTGCTACAGTAATTCTTCCATAAAAATGGTTTGTTCCACCTTGATGGCGGCAAACCTAACTTGGAACACTTCACGCTACATCGACGGCAGAACGTCAAAGCTCACATGCAAGCGTTCGCACACTGATCCGACATTTTGGAACAAGGATGAGGTGATAGTAGAAAGGTTAGTATGATTATCCACCTGTGGCAGCATAGTATAAAGTCATGTACAAGTTTCACATTTGCATCTCATTGCCCATAACTGTGATGCATTCAAGGACCCTGGATTAAAGTTAGAAACAGAGTTGTCACGAGATTTTAAAGATAAATTAATAAGAAATAATGTAATATCAAGATTTATATTATCCACAATTGATAATCCTACAGTATGTGTATCAACAAATCTCTACCTTACTCTCTGAAGTAAAGGGACATTTGACTTTTGATTGATTGATTAAAAATTTTTTTAGTAGACTGTATTGATCTGGCCCGGATAATATTATGATTAGATTTTTGAGTCTTTTGTGTTTTCTGTTGCTTTTGGACTCCTTCGGTTCCTGTTTGTGCACCTCTCAGTTGGTTACCATTGTTACTTATTATTTTCACCTGCCACTTGTTCTGAACGCACACCTGTGTTTTGTAATCACTGACATTATTTAAGCCTGCCTTCCCCCGTCAGTCAGTCTGGCTTCCTAGTTTGTCTTCGTACAAGTAATGCCGTTCCGTTTCCTGCTCGCTACCTGCTAGCTTCCACGCTAGGCTCTTTATTTTCTCGCTCCCATGCTAGCTCTTTGTTTTTTGCCTTAAGTGCTGAGCACGTTTTTCTTTGTTCTGTCTGATTTATTTCTTAATAAATCATTTTTCCTATATGCCCGTCTGCATTCCTGGGAGAACGAGCCCCCCATCACGATGCGACCCGGTCGTTACGTAGACTGCACAGTTCAGTGCATATTCCGTACAATTAACCACTAAATGGTAACACCCGAATAAGTTTGTCAACTTCTTTAAGTCGGGGTCCATGTTAATCAATTCATGGTAATCAGTGTCAAACTCATTTTAGCTCAGGGGCCGCATGAAGGAAAATCTGTTCACGTGGGCCGGACTATTAAAATCATGGCATTAAACTAAAAAATATAGACAACTTTAGATTGTTTTATTTGTCTTTCTTTGGCCATAACTAGAACAAACACATTATGAAAATCCATCGTTCCATCCGTCCATCCATTTTCTACCGCTTGTCACTTTTGGGGACGCAGGGGCTCTCAGCAGCCTATCTCAGGAGCCTATCTCAGCTGCAGTCGGGCACCCTGGACAAGTTGCCACCTCATCGCAGCATTATGAAAATATTACAATAAAAAATATAGAAAAAAAATACCTGGTGGTAAAGTTTAGATCCATGAAGGAAAGAAGAAAGGGAATGAATGTTTAAACTAAATACATTTAGCATAAAAAAATATTTTCTCTTGTATTATTTTTTTTCAATGAATTAAGTAAAGTTTTTGACAACCTTTTTCCAAAACACTATATAGAATGTGAGATATAACAGGATAATGCATACATTTATCATTTGTTTTCAAAACGCTTACAAAAAATTCCTAGCGCCAACACTGATGGATTATTGGTGCTTGCAAAACAGCAGCAGGTGGCTGTGGCCTGCGGGCCGTTTCTAATACTAATCAAATTTTAGACCGGGGCTCATGGATAATTTATTTACAAACCGGATATAGCCTGCGGGCCTTGACTTTGACACCCCTGATTTAATCATATTCTAATACACCGTATTTCCTTGAATTGCCACAGGGCATATACTGTAGTATGCGCCTGCCTTGAATTACTGCCGGGTCAAACTCGCTTCGCAAAATAATTAGCGCATGCTTAGTATTACCGCCTGGTCAAACTCGTGACGTCACGAGTGACACTTTCCCTGTCATCATTTTCAAAATGGAGGAGGCTGATTTCAATACCGGTAATTTGAAATCGCATAAAGGGAAGAAGATTAAGAGCAATTCAGTAGGATTTAAAGGACCGAGCTTACATCACACTCAGATTTTTACTGCATGCCTTTGGTAAGTGCCGGAGTGAGAAGAAGTTTTAAAATAATTAGCGCATGCTTACTTTTACCGCATGCCTTTGGTTAGCGCAGGAGTGAGGGGAGGTTTTAAATTAATTAGCGCCCCGGCGGCAATTCAAGGAAATACGGTAATTCCAACTTTTGGAGGCATTTTGTGTAAAACAAATCAAATAAAAAATTGGGTTTATGTAAATATGTTCCATAGATGAAGCGCTAGGTGTTCAAACTCAGGACCCGGGATGGACCACTCATCTGTGCATCAGTTGGGGACGTCTCTGCACTGCTGACTTGTCTCCACCCAAGACGATCTCCGGCTGGACCCACTATGGACTGGACTCTCACACTTTGTTCTAGATCAGTGGTTCTCAACCTTTTTTCAGTGATGTACTCCCTGTGGACATTTTTTTTTATTTAAATACCCCCTAATCACAGCAAAGCATTTTTGGTTGAAAAAAAGAGATAAAGAAGTAAAATAAAGCACTATGTCATCAGTTTCTGATTTATTAAATGGTAAATGCGTTGTACTTGTATTACATTTTATAACAGTGCAAAATATTGCTCATTTGTAGTGGTATTTTTTTCAACTATTTGGGGAAAAAAGATATAAAAATAAATAAAAACTTGTTGAAAAATAAACAAGTGATTCAATTATAAATAAAGATTTCAACACATAGAATTAATCATCAACTTAAAGTGCCTTCTTTGGGGATTGTAATAGAGATCCATCTGGATTCATGAACTTCATTCTAAACATTTCTTCACAAAAAAAGAAATCTTTAACATCAATATTTATGGAACATGTCCACAAAAAATCTAGCTGTCAACACTGAATATTTCATTGTTGCGTTTCTTTTCACAGTTTATGAACTTACATTCTTATGTTGAAGTATTATTCAATAAATATATTTGTAAAGGATTTTTGAATTGCTGCTATTTTTAGAATATTTAAAAAAAAATTCACGTACCCTTTGGCAAACCTTCAAGTACCCCCAGGGGTACGCGTACCCCCATTTAAGAACCACTGATCTAGATCCACTCGACGTCCATTGCACCGGTCCCCCAGGAGGCAATGGGGTCCCACATCTGCGGGTCCCCTCCAAGGTTTCTCATTGTAAACCCATTGGGTTGAGCTTTATCTTGCCCTGATGTGGAATCTGAGCCGAGGATGTCGTTGTGGCTTGTGCAGCCCTTTGAGACACTCATGATTTAGGGCTGTATGAATGAACTTTGATTGATTGATGTGAATTATATTTACATAGCGCTTTTTCTCGAGTGACTCAAAGCGCTTTACTTAGGGAAACCCAATATCTAAATTACATTCAAACCAGTGTGGGTGGCACTGGGAGCAGGTGGGTAAAGTGTCTTGCCCAAGGACACAATGGCAGTGACTAGGATGGCGGAAGCTGGAATCGAACCTGCAACCCTCAAGTTGCTGGCACGGCCACTCTACCAACCGAGCTAAATTCTAGGTATGTAAATCTCCTCTTAAAAAAGTCAAAAACCTAATTAAGATTTGCATGTGTTTAAAAAAAAAAGCTAATTTCAACAAAATCCCAGCCCTAATTATTTTTTAACACATGTAAACTTACAAAGAATTTGTGTGTGGAGCCCCCTGACTGCAGCAAGGCTGTCCATCACATCTCCAATGTTTAACCACGGTCTTCCGTGGGACTCCATATTTGAATGGCTGACATCACATGGTTGCAGTATAAGTCATTTACATGCACCATTACGTGGATCCGACTCCGACAGGTGATGCAAAGTTCTGTGTCTCAGCCTGCAGTGAAAACTGCTAAACTGGAGAGGGTTTGGGTGGGTTAGAGAGGGATGGAAGGCCTCCGCAGTGACACACGAGTCTGTGTCTCATCCTTCAACCAATTTCCTTCAACAATACTCCGGGGAAGGCTCTGATTTGCACCGGCTGCCTTCTCTGAGAAAGTGTTTATCCTGTTTTCACAATTAGATCTGGCTCCCAGTCGCCGCATTAATCAAATGGCCGGACGAACGCCCTGCGTTGGCGAGATTGAGGGAATGTGTCCGGCATGTCTTTCTTCGCTAACAGGCTGTGCAGCAACGCTGATATGACACGATTTTCAGGATGTTCTAAAAGGAAGCCAGAGTGACGGTCATTTTGATGCATGGTCAAAGGAAACGTGTGTACAACCTATGTAGTCAACAGATAGAATATTGCTCATATCTACCTCGGTATGACATTTTGTTTTGTGTTGGGTTTTTAGAATAGAATAGATTAGAGTTTTATTGTCATTATTGCAGTCACCAGGTTCAAAGAACAACGAAATAGGAGCAGATCCCCTAAGGTGCATACACAATTTGGTAATATAAAAAGTAAAAAAATAGATAGAAATAAAAGATGTATGTATATATATATGTATATATATCCACACACATGCATATATGCGTACATATGAATATACATATACTAGAGATGCGCGGATAGGCAATTATATCATCCGCAACCGCACCACCAAAGTCGTTATCCACCCGCCGTCCACCCGAACCCACATTTTATCAGAACCGCAACCGCCCGCCATCCGCCCTTTGAAATACATCCCAGATCGACCACCTTTACCACTCAAAGAGCTATTTAAGCCCGTTTCACAGAGTAAAGAAGACAATGGGAGCCGCTAACGTTCTCGCGAATATCCAATGGTGTTCATCCTGATGACAAGAATAAGGGCGTGCTGTGAAGCCATTGCCTTTGACACCTTCGACAACATGTACAAACCGATTGTTAGTCCAGCAACATGTTGTGTTCAGCTTCCGCAATCACACGTACAAGATTGAGAGGCATACTGGGTGATACAGAGTACACTGATGGTTGTGATATAAACAATTTTAACACTCTTACTAATCTGTGCCACGCTGTGAAGCCACACCAAACAAAAATGACACACATTTCAGGAGAACATCCTCCCAGTAATACAACATAAACGCAACACCACAAATACCCAGAATCCTTTGCATCCGTGAAAATTCCTGAATATATTTTACACCCCCGCGCCCCCAACTCCGACCACCTTACCGACGCACGGGGGTTGGGGGGGTTTGCTACTAGTGTGGTGTATAAAATAGTCAGGGGTGCATCATGGATGCAAAGGATTCTGGGTATTTGTTGTGTTGTATTTATGTTGTGTTACTGGGAGGATGTTCTCCCGAAATGTGTTTGTCATTCTTGTTTGGTTTGGCTTCACAGCGTGGCGCATATTACTAAGAGTGTTAAAATTGTTTATATCACAACCATTAGTATACTCTGTGTCACCCAGTATGCCTTGCAGTCGTGTGCGTGTGTCAGCGGAAGCGACACACAACATGTTGCTGGACTGACAAGCAGATCGTACATGTTGTAGAAGGCGACAAAGTCAATGGCTTCATAGCACGCCCTAATACTTATTAACTGGGTGACTGCCGGCAGTCATTCTAGAGAATGTTTGCGTCTTCTTCGCTGTTTGACACGGGTCTCAAATGGCTCTTTGAATGGTAAAGGATATCGATCCCAGAACCATGTATATCAAATATTTCCGAATGGTTCAACCGCCACCCGCCCGAATTTAATTAGAATCAATTTTTTCGTCATGTCACCCGCCCGACCCGCGGTTTATCTGCGGGCTCCGCGGATGAGACCGCAAACCGCGCATCTTGAATATATACACACATACATATAACATTATTGCACATTATAGTCCGAAAAAAATAAAAACAATTAAAAGACATGACACATGAGGACATGATGGACATATTGCTACTATGGCTCTTGGGTAAAAGCTGTTTTTTAGTCTATTTGTGGCAGCTTTTAGCACCCTTTAGCGTCTGCCCGAGTTCTAGGTGGCAGTGCCCGGGGTAAAATGGGTCTTTCAGGATGCTTTGTGCTTTCCTGAGACAGCGGGAGCTGTACAGGTCAGCCAGGGAGGGGAGGGGGCATCCGATGATCTTCTGGGCGGTCTTTATGACCCTCTGGAGCGCCGTTCTCCCTCCGGCCGTGCAGCTGCTGAACCACACGCAGATGCAGTATAGCTCAGGATGCTCTCAATGGAGCACCGGTAGAAGGACACCAGCAGTTCCTGAGAGAGGTGGTTGTTCCTGAGAATTCTCAGGAAGTGCAGTCTCTGCTGTGCCTTCTTGATGGTAGCCGTGGTGTTGGTGCCTTAGGATAGGTCGTCGGCCAGGTGGACTCCCAGGAGGCGGAAGTCGGAGACCCTCTCCACGCAGTCACCGCTTATGATCAGGGGCAGGATGTCCGTTTTATTCCTCCTGAAGTCTATGACCAGCTCCTTGGTCTTGGAGGTGTTCAGGGCTAGGTTGTTGACTGTGTACCAATCCGACAGCTTCTCTACCTTGTCCCGATATGCAGCCTCGTCTCCCTCCGAGATGAGCCCCACTACGGTGGTAGCCGTGGTGTTGGTGCCTTAGGATAGGCCGTCGGCCAGGTGGACTCCCAGTAGGCGGAAGTCGGAGACCCTCTCCACGCAGTCACTGCTGATGGTCAGGGGAAGGATGACAGTTTTACCCCTCCTGAAGTCTATGAACAGCTCCTCGGTCTTGGAGGTGTTCAGGGCTAGGTTGTTGACTGTGCACCAATCTGACAGCTTCTCTACTTTGTCCCGATATGCAGCCTCGTCTCCCTCCGAGATGAGCCCCACTACGGTGGTAGCCGTGGTGTTGGTGCTTTAGGATAGGTCGTCGGCCAGGTGGACTCCTAGGAAGGCGAAGTCGGAGACCCTCTCCACGCAGTCACTGCTGATGATCAGGGGAAGGATGACAGTTTTATCCCTCCTGAAGTCTATGACCAGCTCCTTGGTCTTGGAGGTGTTCAGGGCTAGGTTGTTGACTGTGCACCAATTGACAGCTTCTCTACCTTGTCCCGATATGCAGCCTCGTCCCCCTCCGAGATGAGCCCCACTACGGTGGTAGCTGTGGTGTTGGTGCCTTAGGATAGGTCGTCGGCCAGGTGGACTCCTAGGAAGGCGAAGTCGGAGACCCTCTCCACGCAGTCACTGCTGATGATCAGGGGAAGGATGACAGTTTTATCCCTCCTGAAGTCCATGACCAGCTCCTTGGTCTTGGAGGTGTTCAGGGCTAGGTTGTTGACTGTGCACCAATCTGACAGCTTCTCTACTTTGTCCCGATATGCAGCCTCGTCTCCCTCCGAGATGAGTCCCACTACGGTGGTAGCCGTGGTGTTGGTGCCTTAGGATAGGTCGTCGGTCAGGTGGACTCCTAGGAAGGCGAAGTCGGACACCCTCTCACGCAGTCACCGCTTATGATCAGGGGCTGGATGTCCGTTTTATTCCTCCTGAAGTCTATGACCAGCTCCTTGGTCTTGGAGGTGTTCAGGGCTAGGTTGTTGACTGTGTACCAATCCGACAGCTTCTCTACCTTGTCCCGATATGCAGCCTCGTCCCCCTCCGAGATGAGCCCCACTACGGTGGTAGCCGTGGTGTTGGTGCCTTAGGATAGGTCGTCGGCCAGGTGGACTCCCAGTAGGCGGAAGTCGGAGACCCTCTCCACGCAGTCACTGCTGATGATCAGGGGAAGGATGACAGTTTTACCCCTCCTGAAGTCTATGAACAGCTCCTCGGTCTTGGAGGTGTTCAGGGCTAGGTTGTTGACTGTGCACCAATCTGACAGCTTCTCTACTTTGTCCCGATATGCAGCCTCGTCTCCCTCCGAGATGAGCCCCACTACGGTGGTAGCCGTGGTGTTGGTGCTTTAGGATAGGTCGTCGGCCAGGTGGACTCCTAGGAAGGCGAAGTCGGAGACCCTCTCCACGCAGTCACTGCTGATGATCAGGGGAAGGATGACAGTTTTATCCCTCCTGAAGTCTATGACCAGCTCCTTGGTCTTGGAGGTGTTCAGGGCTAGGTTGTTGACTGTGTACCAATCCGACAGCTTCTCTACCTTGTCCCGATATGCAGCCTCGTCCCCCTCCGAGATGAGCCCCACTACGGTGGTAGCCGTGGTGTTGGTGCCTTAGGATAGGTCGTCGGCCAGGTGGACTCCCAGTAGGCGGAAGTCGGAGACCCTCTCCACGCAGTCACTGCTGATGATCAGGGGAAGGATGACAGTTTTACCCCTCCTGAAGTCTATGAACAGCTCCTCGGTCTTGGAGGTGTTTAGGGCTAGGTTGTTGACTGTGCACCAATCTGACAGCTTCTCTACTTTGTCCCGATATGCAGCCTCGTCTCCCTCCGAGATGAGCCCCACTACGGTGGTAGCCGTGGTGTTGGTGCTTTAGGATAGGTCGTCGGCCAGGTGGACTCCTAGGAAGGCGAAGTCGGAGACCCTCTCCACGCAGTCACTGCTGATGATCAGGGGAAGGATGACAGTTTTATCCCTCCTGAAGTCTATGACCAGCTCCTTGGTCTAGGAGGTGTTCAGGGCTAGGTTGTTGACTGTGCACCAATTGACAGCTTCTCTACCTTGTCCCGATATGCAACCTCGTCTCCCTCCGAGATGAGCCCCACTACAGTGGTAGCCGTGGTGTTGGTGCCTTAGGATAGGTCGTTGGGCAGGTGGACTCCCAGTAGGCAGAAGTCGGAGACCCTCTCCACGCAGTCACTGCTGATGATCAGGGGAAGGATGACAGTTTTATCCCTCCTGAAGTCCATGACCAGCTCCTTGGTCTTGGAGGTGTTCAGGGCTAGGTTGTTGACTGTGCACCAATCTGACAGCTTCTCTACTTTGTCCCGATATGCAGCCTCGTCTCCCTCCGAGATGAGTCCCACTACGGTGGTAGCCGTGGTGTTGGTGCCTTAGGATAGGTCGTCGGTCAGGTGGACTCCTAGGAAGGCGAAGTCGGACACCCTCTCACGCAGTCACCGCTTATGATCAGGGGCTGGATGTCCGTTTTATTCCTCCTGAAGTCTATGACCAGCTCCTTGGTCTTGGAGGTGTTCAGGGCTAGGTTGTTGACTGTGTACCAATCCGACAGCTTCTCTACCTTGTCCCGATATGCAGCCTCGTCCCCCTCCGAGATGAGCCCCACTACGGTGGTAGCCGTGGTGTTGGTGCCTTAGGATAGGTCGTCGGCCAGGTGGACTCCCAGTAGGCGGAAGTCGGAGACCCTCTCCACGCTGTCACTGCTGATGATCAGGGGAAGGATGACAGTTTTACCCCTCCTGAAGTCTATGAACATCTCCTCGGTCTTGGAGGTGTTCAGGGCTAGGTTGTTGACTGTGCACCAATCTGACAGCTTCTCTACTTTGTCCCGATATGCAGCCTCGTCTCCCTCCGAGATGAGCCCCACTACGGTGGTAGCCGTGGTGTTGGTGCTTTAGGATAGGTCGTCGGCCAGGTGGACTCCTAGGAAGGCGAAGTCGGAGACCCTCTCCACGCAGTCACTGCTGATGATCAGGGGAAGGATGACAGTTTTATCCCTCCTGAAGTCTATGACCAGCTCCTTGGTCTTGGAGGTGTTCAGGGCTAGGTTGTTGACTGTGTACCAATCCGACAGCTTCTCTACCTTGTCCCGATATGCAGCCTCGTCCCCCTCCGAGATGAGCCCCACTACGGTGGTAGCTGTGGTGTTGGTGCCTTAGGATAGGTCGTCGGCCAGGTGGACTCCCAGTAGGCGGAAGTCGGAGACCCTCTCCACGCAGTCACTGCTGATGATCAGGGGAAGGATGACAGTTTTACCCCTCCTGAAGTCTATGAACAGCTCCTCGGTCTTGGAGGTGTTCAGGGCTAGGTTGTTGACTGTGCACCAATCTGACAGCTTCTCTACCTTGTCCCGATATGCAGCCTCGTCTCCCTCCGAGATGAGCCCCACTACGGTGGTAGCCGTGGTGTTGGTGCCTTAGGATAGGTCATTGGGCAGGTGGACTCCCAGTAGGCGGAAGTCGGAGACCCTCTCCACGCAGTCACCGCTGATGATCAGGGGAAGGATGACAGTTTTATCCCTCCTGAAGTCTATGACCAGCTCCTTGGTCTTGGAGGTGTTCAGGGCTAGGTTGTTGACTGTGCACCAATCGTCTCCCTCCGAGATGAGCCCCACTACGGTGGTGTCATCCGCAAATTTGATGATGGAGTTGCTGGAGTGGGCAAGTGTGCAGTCGTATGTGTAGATGGAGTAGAGAAGGGGGCTCAGCACGCAGCCTTGTGGAGAGCCAGTGCTGAGGTACAGGCTCGATGTCCTTAAGAAGTCCTTAATTCACATGCAGATGGAGTTCGATAGACCCAGGTCCGACAGTTTGGACACCAGTCTATCAGGTATAATGGTGTTAAATGCCGAACTATAATCCACAAAAAGCAGCCGCACGTAGCTCCCCCCCGTCTCCAGGTGACCCAGGGAGGAGTGTAGGAATGTGGCGATGCCTCCTCTGTGGACCTGTTGGCTCTGTAGGCAAACTGGTGTGGTTCGAGCTCGGGAGGGAGGACTGAGGTAATATGGGTCCGTACCAGCTTCTCGAAGCATTTCATAGCTATAGGTATTTAATATCCTCAAAATGTGTTTTGACATCTTTCAAAAAAAAATGCATAATGGAAAATCCTGTTTTATAGGAAGGACTTGTAATAATATTTCACCTGTTGTATCAAAAAGGACAGGAAGTGGCACTACCGGGTATTAAAAATGTACCTTCTAGCACAGGCCTGGGCAAATATTTTTACTTGGGGGCCGAAATTTTGAGAAACAAATGTGTCTGGGGGCCGGTATATCTATTTTTAGGAAACTAATACAAAACCTTTCCTAAAAAAAAAAAAAGTTTGATAGACTTTGTATTAGGAAACTAATTGTCATGATCCACGTCTTGGATCATGGCATATTCTGGTTTTGGTTCTGTTTATCACATTCTGTCTAGTATTTGTCTTCCTCAGTTCTTTGTGGCACTTCCTGGTTTTGTTTCCGTTGTCATAGTTACCCATTTAGTGTCACCTGTCTCTGCTTTGATCACGCGCACCTGCCCTTGATTATTTATCTCCCTATATAGGCACGCCTCTGTTTGACATTCAGTCTTGGACTCTTGTTTGCTCCCATGCAACAGATGACGTCACATTCCAGCAGTGTGGTAACTATTAGCGCTCGATTAGCTTCCACGCTATTTTGTTTGTTCTTTTCCCTAGTTCTCACGCTAGCGCTTTCTGTTCTTCCTAGCTTCCACGCTAGTTCTGTTGTTTTGTTTGTTAGTGCCTTCGTGCAAAGTGTTTTGTTTCCTAGTCTGTTTTATTTTGTTCTTTAGTGTGTAAATAAATCATTATCCTTACCCTCACGCTGTGTTTCATCTTCTGCTGCACTCTCGAGAGAACAACTCGTCACCACAATGCCACCGAGACTTCACACTAATACAAAACCTGGCTTCACGGTGGCAGAGGGGTTAGTGCGTCTGCCACACAATACAAAAGTCCTGCAGTCCTGGGTTCAATCCCAGGCTGGGGATCTTTCTGTGTGGAGTTTGCATGTTCTCCCCATGAATGCGTGGGTTCCCTCCGGGTTCTCCGGCGTCCTCCCGCCTCCAAAGACATGCACCTGGGGATAGGTTGATTGGCAACACTAAATTGGCCCTAGTGTGTGAATGTGAATGTGAATGTTGTCTGTCTATCTGTGTTGGCCCTGCGATGAGGTGGCGACTTGTCCAGGGTGTACACCGCCTTCCGCCCGTTTGTACCTGAGATAGGCGCCAGCGCCCCCCGCAAACCCCAAAAGGGAATAAGCGGTAGAAAATGGATGGATGGATAATACAAAACCTCACATTAAATTCAGATTGAATGATAAACATGTTATGACACGGGATGGAATATTTTTTTTTCTATGAACGATAAAACCCTGAATATTGACAACATACGAACGTCACACCCGCTCTCAATCGACATATTTTACAATCAAGCCGAATACAACAAAAATTCAACAAACACTGCGGAATATGAACACAAAGGGAAAAACAAAACAAAAAAACATCTACAATCTGATTTATCTGATGCATTTCGAAGCTTTAGAACTTTGTTAAAAAAAAAAAAAAATCTCCTTTAGGTTCTGTCCCTGACTCCAGCATTTAAGGCTGGCCGCTCTGGAAACACTGTGGAAACACTCCTCTCCCAGACTGCTTGTGGTCTCGTCTGACCTGCTGTGACGTAGATTTCCATAGTAACTAGTAGGTTTGTACGGATATACGGGTATTAGTATAGTACCGCGATACTAATGAATCATATTCGGTACCATACCGCCTCTGAAAAGTACTGGTCCACCACACCCTAAGATTTCTTTGTTAAAGGGGAACCTTATCACAATTTCAGAAGCGTTAAAACCAATAAAAATCAGTTCTCCGTGGCCTATTTTATTTTTCAAAGTTTTTTTCAAAATTTTACCAATCCCGGAATATCCCTAAAAGTGCCTGATTTTCGCTATCTGTGAAACCACCGTCCATTTTCCTGCGACGTCATCCAGTGATGCCAATACGGCTAGCACAGCAAGATATAGCGACATTAGCTCGGATTCAAACTCGGATTTCAGCGGCTTAAGCTGAATCCTGATAAACATCTTGACCCTTATTAAAAAAGAAAATGTTCTTAATCTCATAGGATTTATTAAAGACATCGGTATAGCTCGGTTGGTAGAGCGGCCGTGCCAGCAACTTGAGGGTTGCAGGTTCGATCCCCGCTTCCGCCATCCTAGTCACTGCTGTTGTGTCCTTGGGCAAGACACTTTACCCACCATCTCCCAGTGCCACCCACACTGGTTTAAATGTAAAAATTAGATATTGGGTTTCACTATGTAAAGAGAAAAAGCGCTATATAAATATAATTCACTTCACAATGACTTTTACGTTTTGTTTGAACAGCCGTTTTACTGCCGGGTTTCAGGCACCGTCAGGAAACATTTAAGGTATGTAAATAAATATTTCATTTCACAACGTACCAGTATGTATCTGTGGCTTATACTCCAAGCCGGCTAATATATTTGTATATATTTTTTTTCTTCTAAAATTTAGTGGGTGCTGCTTTTATACCAATGTCACTTATAGTCCGGAAAATACGACACTCTGTTATAATATTTGCAATATTTTTGAAGTATTTTAATTACTAGTCTGTTCAACTTGCATGTCGCAAAAAGTCATAGTTTTAAAGTACCAGTTCAAGCACCAATAAGTAGAAGCATTTAAGTCTCACCTTAAAACTCATTTGTATACTCTAGCCTTTAAATAGACTCCCTTTTTAGACCAGTTGATCTGCCGTTTCTTTTCTTTTTCTTCTATGTCCCACTCTCCCTTGTGGAGGGGGTCCGGTCCGATCCGGTGGCCATGTACTGCTTGCCTGTGTATCGGCTGGGGACATCTCTGCGCTGCTGATCCGCCTCCGCTTGGGATGGTTTCCTGCTGGCTCCGCTGTGAACGGGACTCTCGCTGCTGTGTTGGATCCGCTTTGGACTGGACTCTCGCGACTGTGTTGGATCCATTATGGATTGAACTTTCACAGTATCATGTTGGACCCGCTCGACATCCATTGCTTTGCTCCTCTCCAAGGTTCTCATAGTCATCATTGTCACCGACGTCCCACTGGGTGTGAGTTTTCCTTGCCCTTATGTGGGCCTACCGAGGATGTCGTAGTGGTTTGTGCAGCCCTTTGAGACACTAGTGATTTAGGGCTATATAAGTAAACATTGATTGATTGATTGAATAAAGTACCATCAACATTTCAAAAGTACAGATTTGGCCCAAGTATCAGATAATATTTAAATTATCGGTAACAGGACAATATATTTTATTTATATGTGAACTCTGTAATACACCGTATCGCCGTCACTCCGTGTCTGAAAAGGAGTTTTTGTCCCTGAGTGCATTGTGGCCTTCGTTCGACTCGAACATGCTGCCCCCAAGCAAACGTGCATCTTTGTGGGCCAACAAACTCTTGCCCTAATTAGCCACAAATCATGAGTGCATTTGAAAATCATCACAAACCTTACCTATAAAGAACCACGATAAACATGAGCAGGTCTTCGACAAAAGCATTTAAAAGGCCATATATAAAGTGGGGTAGAGGACTACATTAAGTGATTGTGGTGGATTTAGATTGACATTATGTTCTGAAGCGAGAGAAATGCTTGCACACACACACACACACACACATATTTTTGTATTTCTTACCTTCTTGAGACCTCCGAAAAATGCCTACCTCTTTCGGACCACCCTTTCTAGATATATCAAAAATTGTATTTACAACATTAGTAATATAGACACACTATGCAAATATGAAAAAGGTAAGCTTTTAGTAAAAATTTGTTGTGTCATTTTTTGTTTGTAATCATTTTTTAATCTTCATTATTTACTTGAAGTTATTACAGTATAGTTATATATGTCAGGCTTGGACTGTGGATGTTTGTACTTCTTCGATGCAAGGATCAATCAATCAATCAATCAATGTTTACTTATACTGCCCTAAATCACTAGTGTCTCAAAGGGCTGCACAAACCACCACAACATCCTCGGTAGGCCCACATAAGGGCAAGGAAAACTCACACCCAGTGGGACATCGGTGACAATAATGACCCAGTGGGACGTCGGTGACAATGATGACTATGAGAACCTTGGAGAGGAGGAAAGCAATGGATGTCGAGCGGGTCCAACATGATACTGTGAAAGTTCAATCCATAATGGATCCGACACAGTCGCGAGAGTCCAGTCCAAAGCGGATCCAACACAGCAGCGAGAGTCCCGTTCACAGCGGAGCCAGCAGGAAACCATCCCAAGCGGAGGCGGATCAGCAGCGCAGAGATGTCCCCAGCCGATACACAGGCAAGCAGTACATGGCCACCGGATTGGACCGGACCCCCTCCACAAGGGAGAGTGGGACATAGAAGAAAAAGAAAAGAAACAGCAGATCAACTGGTCTAAAAAGGGAGTCTATTTAAAGGCTAGAGTATACAAATGAGTTTTAAGGTGAGACTTAAATGCTTCTACTGAGGTAGCATCTCGAACTTTTACCGGGAGGGCATTCCAGAGTACTGGAGCCCGAACGGAAAACGCTCTATAGCCCGCAGACTTTTTTTGGGCTTTGGGAATCACTAATAAGCCGGAGTCCTTTGAACGCAGATTTCTTGCCGGGACATATGGTACAATACAATCGGCAAGATAGGATGGAGCTAGACCGTGTAGTATTTTATACGTAAGTAGTAAAACCTTAAAGTCACATCTTAAGTGCACAGGAAGCCAGTGCAGGTGAGCCAGTACAGGCGTAATGTGATCAAACTTTCTTGTTCTTGTTCTTGGGACGAGTCAGGCATGAATGTAAGTACATGATATTTATTAAATAAACAAACAAACTACAAAAAGGCAAACCAAGGACGCGCTCTGTGGCGGATAATAATCTATACTAAACTTAAAACAAAACAGCACAATGGCATGACTATATACTAAAAAACAAAAGATACTATCTATGGCATAAACAACAAGACTTACTCGGCGTGGACCAAAACCAACAACAAGGCATGGAACGGATTATCGAGGTCGTGAAGGAGGTGCAGCATGGGTAGGGTGCGTGCGAGTGTGGGAACTAATGCGTTGGCATGGAAACAAACAAAACCAGGAAGTGCAAAACGTGACTGAATGTCCAAAATCAAAACATAACATGACAAAACAAAATATGATACATTTTTTAATTTTTTTATAATTTTGGCCCAAGGGGTGGCATTTCAATTTCTGACACACACTTGTTATTACATATGTTGGCCAGAGGGGGGAGCACTTCAAATTTTGACACACACTTGTTATTTCATAGACACACAGTCAATTTAAAAAATCAATTTAAAACAGACACACAGTCAATTTGAAAAAATCCCTCCTTTTTGGGACCAAACATCATTTTGATAGATTTCCTCACCAAGGGGTGCAAAGGAGATCTGTTTTTATTTTTGTATTTTTTATTTGTAATGTGCTTGTGGAGAGACGCAGCCGACGGGCCGACAGCCGGCGGACAGAGGCGTTCCGGACCAGAATGGAGGCCAGGAGGCGGGGTATGCGGCGGCGAGGAGAGGCAGGACGGCAATCGGAGTCAGGTGCGTAGGACACACACCTGCTCACAATCTGCGCATCTGCTCCTACACTTTAAGAGAGGTGAAGGGGCCACGATTGAGAGAGAGAGAGAGGAGGAAACCACGGCAACCCGACCACGAGCACGACAACAGAAGCACGGCAAGACGAGTCCCCGCCACCGACGCGGCAGGCGAGCACCGAAGGGTGCAGCGCGACCAGGAAGCACTAGAAATGGGCCCGAAGAAAGGTTGTGCGAACCAATAAAAGTCAATCAAACCTGCTACGGCGCGTCGTGTGTCCAGTGTCACCGCAACCCACACGAGGACGGCTGGGAGTCCGTCACAGTGCTTAAAGGCCAATGGCATACGAGTCAAGGACCACGGATGGCCCATGTGCCGCACTTTGGGCAACCCAGCTGTAGAAGCTAACTGTTAATGGTCATTATAGCCTTAGTACCGTGGTGTATTTGTACATCCTATGGTCAAATTTAGGAAGAGACGCGCGTTATCTTACATCAGCACCGGAAGTCGTAAAACCAGCTGTTCACTTGGCGGGGTTTTTTCGAGGATGAATAAGAAAAGTCCTTCTTTAGCTGCTGTCTCGTTTCATCCTATATTGCTGCCGTTGCACCTGTCAATGTTTACTTCTGTATGCACTTTAAAATCAAACAAAAAAATCTGACTTTGGAACAATGTTCACGGATTTTAGTATTTGGCTCCCTATTAGATGCAATGGTTTTCCGTATTGGGACCATGATTTCGGTCCTAACTTGTTCATCGGTCCTCATATGGACGATACTTTTCCTTGTTGATGTCTCAGGAATATCAAAAACTATCAAGTCTGTAGTTTTCGACTACATTCATCTTATTTATTGTGCTTGGCTCTGCCTGACATTATTTTACATACACTATTTCCTTGCTAAGCATGTTTATCCATCCATCATCTTCCGCTTATCCGAGGTCGGGTCGCGGGGGCTTCGTCCAGCTCTTCCCGGGGGATCCCGAGGCGTTCCCAGGCCAGCCGGGAGACATAGTCTTCCCAACGTGTCCTGGGTCTTCCCCGTGGCCTCCTACCGGTTGGACGTGCCCTAAACACCTCCCTAGGGAGGCGTTCGGGTGGCATCCTGACCAGATGCCCGAACCACCTCATCTGGCTCCTCTTGATGTGAAGGAGCAGCGGCTTTACTTTGAGTTCCTCCCGGATGGCAGAGCTTCTCACCCTATCTCTAAGGGAGAGCCCCGCCACACGGCGGAGGAAACTCATTTCGGCCGCTTGTAACCGTGATCTTATCCTTTCGGTCATGACCCAAAGCTCATGACCATAGGTGAGGATGGGAACGTAGATCGACCGGTAAATTGAGAGCTTTGCCTTCCGGCTCAGCTCCTTCTTCACCACAACGGATCGGTACAACGTCCGCATTACTGAAGACATGTTTATGTCTCTCTATTTACTTGAATACCCCCAATAAAAACACAATCTGGGACAGGACATTCAGCCAATATAACTGCTGTTATGATCGTCAATAAGCCACCGTTATTATCACACACATAAGAGAAATTTACATGCTAGAACAGACCTGGGCAAATTCCCAAATAGCTTTTTTCGATCTTTAAGATGAAAAGTGTAGCTGCGATTATGATGTGCAGTGATGTTTTCAAATTACCGTAAGTCTTGAACTATACAACATATTTCAATGGTTGGAATCTGCGCTTTTGCATGATATTTTAGTGACCAGGGTTGTCCTGATACCAATATTATTTCAATATTTTTTGGTACTTTTCGAAATAAAGGGGACCAGAAAAAATTGCATTATTGGGTTGAAAAAATCCAATGAGATTAAGAACATTTTCTTTTTTAATAAGGGTCAAGATGCTATTTAGGAGTCTTCTTTCTTGTACTTAGTGAACACAGTTTAAACAGTTTCCTAAAGCGGACTATTTTAGTACATTGTTTAACTTCTTTGCTTAATCAGTAATTTAGCCGTTAGCGAAAAAAAAAAACAATAGAATAGCCGTACCTTTGTATAAGCCGCAGGGTTCAAAGCATGGGAAAAAAAGTAGCGTCGCATAGTCTGGAAATTACGTTTTTGGTAAAGTAACAAGAAACCATAATTAACTACTTTTTAAAATTAATTTTTCACCACTGAGATGGGTGTACGGAAAAGAAAAGCTTGCGTTTACACACTTGAGTTACTGAAACTATAGAATTCTCAATGTTTTACTTGTTATCAGAGGTGGGTAATAACTCACTACATTTACTCCGTTACATCTACTTGAGTAACTTTTGGGATAAATTGTACTTCTAAGAGTAGTTTTTATGCAACATACTTTTACTTTTACTTGAGTATATTTATGGAGAAGGAACGCTACTTTTACTCCGCTCCATTTATCTACAAACAGGTCGCTACTCGCTACTTTTTTTTTTTTATCGATCTCTTAATGCACGGTTTGTTTGTTTTGATTTTGTCAGACACACATTCAAAGTAGGAACTACACATGCTTGCATTTCACCAATCACATGCAGTCACTGGTGATGTTGGACCAATCAAACAGAGCCAGGTGGTCACGTGACCGTCACACGTAGAACCCGACATGTTGAAAAACTTATTGGGGTGTTACCATTTAGTGGTCAACTGTACGGAATATGTACTGTACTGTGCAATCTACTAATAAAAGTTTCAATCAATCAACCAATCAATCAAAAGTGTAAAAGAAAAAAGACACTTTTTATTTAAACCGTACTTCCCGTCAAAAGCCTAAAGACTGATCGCACAGTTCCTGTCTTCACAATAAAAGTGCCGATCCATCGCACCTGCGCTAACAAAATAAGAGTCTCAGAAAGCCAGTGCAAACAAACTAGCAAGCTACGGAGTTTGCCGCCAATGTATTTCTTGTAAAGTGTATAAAAACGAATCTGGAAGCTGGACAAATAAGATGCCAAAAACCAACGACTTTCATGTGGTATTAGACAGGAAGGAGGAACTTTTTTTCTCCTCCATTTTGAAAACCGGGACGTTATCAGCACTATACTGTCTGATTCCAATCAATGCAAGTCATCAGAATCAGGTAATACACCAACTTATATTCTTGTCTTCATTAAAGATAGGAATCTATATGTTAAACATGCATGTATATTCATTAAAACACCTTTAACATGTCAACAAAAACCGCAAAATAAATAAATATAAATTATATACTGTATGGTATATATATATATATATATATGATATGTGTGTGTATGTATATGTATATATGAGGTAGATCACCTCGACTTGGTCATTTATTAAGTAATTGATTAACGTTGAAAAACTTATTGTGGTGTTACCATTTAGTGGTCAATTGTATGGAATATGTGCTGTACTGTGCAATCTACTAATACAAGTTTCAATCAATCGAACAATCAATCAATGCCTACTGAGCCTATGGTGCTGTTAAGTTATTGTGGCTCAATTTGCCTTAATTTTTTTTTATTTTAATGTATTATTATTTGATATATAATATTGTTTTAGTTGCTTAAGAGATATTCCTGGCTCTGAATTTGCTCATTGCTATTTTTATGTTTTTGTGCATTATTTGTTGCTGGAATCATTAAACGAACAGGTTACTCATCAGTTACTCAGTACTTGAGTAGTTTTTTCACAACATACTTTTTACTTTTACTCAAGTAAATATTTGGGTGACTACGCCTTACTTTTACTTGAGTAATAAATCTCTAAAGTAACAGTACTCTTACTTGAGTACAATTTCTGGCTACTCTACCCACCTCTGCTTGTTATACATTGTATGCAAAAAATGTATAATACTGCATTTTATTATCGAGATATTCTATTCAAGTTTTCGCTATTAATCCCAATATTGGAGATAATTATTTATAGGGACGGCGTGGCGCAGTGGAAGAGTGGCCGTGCGCAACCCAAGGGTCCCTGGTTCAAATCCCACCTAGTACCAACCTCATCACGTCCGTTGTGTCCTGAGCAAGACACTTCACCCTTGCTCCTGATGGGTGCTGGTTGGCGCCTTGCATGGCAGCTCCCTCCATCAGTGTGTGAATGTGTGTGTGAATGGGTAAATGTGGAAGTAGTGTCAAAGCGCTTTGAGTACCTTGAAGGTAGAAAAGCGCTATACAAGTACAACCCATTTACCATTTATTTATTTATCATTTATTTGCATGCAATGTCGAATGTTACATTTTTGTTAACAGAAGTATGTTATTCAATAGTGTTGATTTTTGTTCTTTGAAAATTATTTCATAAAAATAATTCATATCTGGTCCAAAAATAACAATATTACTCGAATTAGAATTGTGCAAAAACTACATACTAGTTTTTGATCAAATAGAGCATCGGTATCAAGCTCTGGCCCGCGGGCCAAATTTGGCCCTCCCTGTAATTTCATTTGGCCCTTGAGGCAATGTCAAATTAACCATAGAGCGGGCCCGCCGGTATTATACAGCGGCAGTTTCGCTGTAACACCGCATTCACTGCTAATACTCATACATGTCAACCCTACCAATTTTCCCAGGAGACTCCCGAAGTTCATTGCCCCTCCCGAAAATCTCCCCGGGGCAACCATTCTCCCCAATTTCTCCCAATTTCTACCCGGACAACAATATTGGGGGCGTGCCTTAAAGGCACTGCCTTTAGCGTTCTCTGCAACCTGTGGTCACGTCTGCTTTTCCTCCATACAAACAGCGTGCCGGCCCAGTCACATAATATATGCGGCTTTAGCACACACACAAGTGAATGCAAGGCATACTTGATCAACAGCCATACAGGGCACACCGAGGGTGGCCGTGTTAACAATGCCAACACTGTTACAAATATGCGCCACACTGTGAACCCATCCATCCATCCATCCATTTTCTACCGCTTATTCCCTTTCGGGGTCGCGGGGGGCGCTGGCGCCTATCTCAGCTACAATCGGGCGGAAAGCGGGGTACACCCTGGACAAGTCGCCACCTCATCGCAGGGCCAACACAGATAGACAGACAACATTCACACTCACATTCATACACTAGGGCCAATTTTAGTGTTGCCAATCAACCTATCCCCAGGCACTGTGAACCCACACCAAATAATAATGACAAATGAATTAATTGAATTATATTTTTTATATAGCGCTTTTCTCAAGTGACTCAAAGCGCTTTACATAGTGACACCCAATATCTAAGTTATATATAAACCAGTGTGGGTGGCACTGGGAGCAGGTGGGTAAAGTGTCTTGCCCAAGGACACAACGGCAGTAACTAGGATGGCACACGCGGGAATCGAACCTGCAACCCTCAAGTTGCTGGCACGGCCACTCTACCAACCGAGCTAAACCGCCACAAACACATTTCGGGAGAACACCTGCACCGTAACGCAACAGAACAAATACCCAGAACCCCTTGCAGCACTAACTCTTCCGGGACGCTACAATATACATCCCCCCGCTACCACCAAACCCCGCAGGTCCCTATTAAAAGTTTGATTTGTTCAGCCTTGGCCCGTGGCTTTTTTCAGTTTAAAATTTTGGCCCACTCTGTATTTGAGTTTGACACCCCTGAAATAGAGGAAAAACCCCTTTTGAATTATCTGTCATTTGTTTTCAATCTCCGGGTTGGGGAGGAGACCCTGCCCCAAGTGGAGGAGTTCAAGTACCTAAGAGTCTTGTTCACCAGTGGGGGAAGAGTGGATCGTGAGATCGACAGGCGGATCGGTGCGGCGTCTTCAGTAATGCGGACGTTGTACCGATCCGTTGTGGTGAAGAAGGAGCTGAGCCGGAAGGCAAAGCTCTCAATTTACCGGTCAATCTACGTTCCCATCCTCACCTATGGTCATGAGCTTTGGGTCATGACCGAAAGGATAAGATCACGGGTTCAAGCGGCCGAAATGAGTTTCCTCCGCCGTGTGGCGGGGCTCTCCCTTAGAGATAGGGTGAGAAGCTCTGCCATCCGGGAGGAACTCAAAGTAAAGCCACTGCTCCTCCACATCGAGAGGAGCCAGATGAGGTGGTTCGGGCATCTGGTCAGGATGCCACCCGTACGCCTCCCGAGGGAGGTGTTTAGGGCACGTCCAACCGGTAGGAGGCCACGGGGAAGACCCAGGACACGTTGGGAAGACTATGTCTCCCGGCTGGCCTGGGAACGCCTCGGGATCCCCCAGGAAGAGCTGGACGAAGTGGCTGGGGAGAGGGAAGTCTGGGCTTCCCTGCTTAGGCTGCTGCCCCCGCGACCCGACCTGGGATAAGCGGAAGAAGATGGATGGATGTTTTCAATGGGTTCTGTAATAAGTTAGTGGAAAAATCGTAAATCATATTTTTGGTGAAAAATCTCAGATTTTATTTAATTTTTAGGCCATGTTGCCCAGGCCAACGTGCTTCTAATAAACATGGCATCCACAGTCTTGCATATATAAGCTTGCACCCATCTGCGTGCTCGTGGGTGGGATGCGCTTCAAATGAGGTGTGGTACATTTATGTCGGACCATATGCTTAAAAAGAGCCCGGCATTTGGTTTGTAGCACGACTCCCTGTGAACGCGATCAAGGTATTGACATTGCACAGACGTATGGAAGCAGCTGTTAACTTATTCAACTTTTTTGGGTGGCAAACAGGAAAGTGTTACGTCCACATTCACTGTACTTTGTTGTAATTTTCTAGTTGCACCTCATAATATTCTATTGACCAAACAAACTCCCGCATTTTCCGGACTATAGAGCATTTTTTTTTTTTATTTGATTGAAACTTTTATTAGTAGATAGCACAGTTCAGTACATATTCTGTACTATTGACCACTAAATGGTAACACCCGAATACGTTTTTCAACTTGTTTAAGTCGGGGTGTCATGATCCGTGATCCGGATCATGTTTTTTTTAGTATGTTCTGTTAGTTTTGGACTCCCTTAGTTACTGTTTTGTGCACTTTGTGGTCTGGATTATGCTTTATTTTCAATCTAAGACTCTTTCGGTTCCTGTTTTTTGTGCACCCTTGTTTGTTTTGGTTACCATGGTTACGTATTATTTCCACCTGCTTCTAATTAGTGTTCACCCGCTCACCTGCTGCCTGAGCACTAATCAGAGCCATTATTTAAACCTGCCTTGCCCTCTAGGGAGTGCTGCAGTATTGTTTGTTGTTTGCTGTGGACTGCCTTTTTTCTGAAGCTGAGAGTTATTGTGAATTATTATGTGAATTATATTTATATAGCGCTTTTCTCTAGTGACTCAAAGTGCTTTACATAGTGAAACCCAATATCTAAGTTACATTTAAACCAGTGTGGGTGGCACTGGGAGCAGGTGGGTAAAGTGCCTTGCCCAAGGACACAGCGGCAGTGACTAGAATGGCGGAAGCGGGAATCGAACCTGCAACCCTCAAGTTGCTGGCACGGCCACTCTAGCAACCGAGCTATGCCGCCCCTGGATCCCGACTCCTGTCCCTGTTTCCTGGTTTCTGGTTTGTGTTTTCCTTGCCTTATTTTTTTGAACATTAAAACCATGTTCTCATTTTCCAAGCCTGTCATCTCTGCATCTTGGGGTTCGTCATTACCACTCCGTGACACTTTGGGTGTTTGTTTTGGTTTCCATGGGTACTAATTGGTTTCACCTGCCTCTGATTAGTGCTCTGCAGGTTCACCTGCTGTTGAGCACTAATCAGAGAGCTATTTAGTCACGTTGCTCGCCACAGTCGGTGTGGCTTCATTGTTTGTAGTATCCAACCGTCACTTTGGGGTATTCCTGATCTGAATCCTGTGCTAAACTGTAATCTTAGCTCCCCGTGCGATCGGCACGTTGTTTTTTGGTTTGTTCTGTCTTTTTGGTATGTTAATGATTTATGAGAAATAATTCATATCCTACCTCACGCTGTCGTCCGGAACCATCCGTTCTGCATTCCAGGAGAACAAACCCCGACCCGACCTCACGCTGAACGTGACACGGGGTCCAAGCAAATCAATTCAAGGTATGTGGATATAAAATATTTGACATATATTGGCCGCATTAGACTATAAGCTGCAGATATGTTGTGAAATGAGGTATTTACACAGAAAAATTTTGCAAATGTTTATTTACATACCTCAATTGCTTCCGAACGATGTCTTCAAGGTGATGTTTTGGTGAATTTACTGAGGATTTTTTTAAACTGAAACAAAACAAAAATAATGTAATTGTATGTTAAAGGCCTACTGAAGTCCAATACTACCGATCACGCAGTCTGATAGTTTATATATCAATGATGAAATATTAACATTGCAACACATGCCAATACGCCTGGGTTAGTTTACTAAATTGCAATTTTAAATTTCGCCCGAATTATCCTGCTGAAAACGTCGCGGTATGATGACGCGTGCGCGTGACGTCACGGATTGTGGCGGACATTTTGTTCCAGCACCGATCCCAGCTAAAAGTCGTCTGCTTTAATCGCATAATCACACAGTATTCCGGACAACTGGGTTGCTGATTCTTTTGCAATTTGTTCAATTAATAATGGAGACGTCAAAGAAGAAAGATGTAGGTGGGAAGCGGTGTATTGCGGCCGCCTTTAGCAACTCAAACACAGCCGGTGTTTCCTTGTTTACATTCCCGAAAGATGACGGTGAAGGTTTACTATGGAACAGAGCGGTCAAGCGAACATGGTTCCCTACCACATGTCAACCGGCAGGTTTCGGTGACAAAATGGTGGTAATAAGTCGGCTCTTACCGGAGAAATCAGCGGAGAGCTTGCGTCCTTCCACCTGCAGCTGCGGACTCTTTTGACTCCTCCCACCGGCCGCCCTCGACCGTCGGATGCTTACACCGTGAAGGAGGGAAGAAAAAAAAAATCTCAGCCCGGATGCCTTCGCCTCTTTGAGAAACGTGGCTTCCCTCGGAGAGACTGGCGGGTACCACACCCATGGCCACAACGCTCCGACTTTCTGGTTGTACAGGTACGACCATATAATATCACTTAAACACTAGTAACACAATAAGCAGATAAGGGATTTTCCAGAATTATCCTAGTAAATGTGTCTAATAACATCTGAATGGCTCCCACTGCCCTCGTCTTTTTTTTTTTTCTTTTTCCAGTCTTTCACTCTCACTTTCCTCATCCACGAATCTTTCATCCTCGCTCAAATTAACAGGGAAATTGTTGCTTTCTCGGTCCAAATCGCTCCCGCTGTTGGTGGCTATGATTGTAAACAATGTGAGGTTGTGAGGAGCTCCACAACCCGTGACGTCAAGCGCACATCGTCTGCTACTTCCGGTACAGGCAAGGCTTTTTCATTAGCGACCAAAACTTGCGAACTTTATCGTCTATGTTCTCTACTAAATCCTTTCAGCAAAAATATGGCAATATCGCGAAATGATCAAGTATGACACATAGAATGGACCTGCTATCCCCGTTTAGATAAGAAAATCTCATTTCAGTAGGCCTTTAATGGTACTAACACAGACACTCGTAGATGTGTAACCGTATTAGCTAATGCTTACAAAAATAGCATGTACAAAAATGCATGAAAACACTCCTCCATACATCACACATGGGACAGTTTAGTAAGAATGAGTCATTTTAGTCAAATTTGATAAACTTACAAATGTTACTTTGATTGATGAATGCAAAATCGTCTCAAGCAGAAACTATATGGCGCAGTGGGAGAGTGGCCGTGCGCAACCCGAGGGGCCCTGGTTCAAATCCCACCTAGTACCAACCTCGTCACGTCCGTTGTGTCCTGAACAAGACACTTCACCCTTGCTCCTGACGGGTGCTGGTTGGCGCCTTGCATGGCAGCTCCCTCCATCAGTGTGTGAATGTGTGTGTGAATGGGTAAATGTGGAAGTAGTGTCAAAGCGCTTTGAGTACCTTGAAGGTAGAAAAGCACTATACAAGTACAACCCATTTATTTATTTACTTTCAGTTTGAGGCAAAACACAAAGTACATTTTCAACTGGCAGCACCTGCATTGAGCAAGCTTGTCCAAAAAATGGCGCCATAGCGCAAACAATAACACGCTATTTCAGTGAAATAATGAGAACCATTGAACATAAAGCAATATGGCAATTAGTGAAAAAGAAAATCCATAAATTAGCCGCACCGTTATGTGGGCTACAGGGTTCAAAGGAAGTGTAGGAAGTGTGTCTGTGTATATATATATATATATATATATATATATATATATATATATATATATATATATATATATATATATATATATATATATACACACACACACACACATACTAGTGATTTAGGGCTGTATAAGTAAACATTGATTGATTGATTGATACATTCATATATATATATACATACATTCATATATATATATATATATATATATATATATATATATATACATATATATATACACACACACACATACTAGTGATTTAGGGCTGTATAAGTAAACATTGATTGATTGATTGATACATTCATATATATATATACATACATTCATATATATATATATATATATATATATATATATATATATATACATATATATATACACACACACACATACTAGTGATTTAGGGCTGTATAAGTAAACATTGATTGATTGATTGATTGATACATTCATATATATATATACATACATTCATATATATATATATATATATATATATATACATATATATATACACACACACACATACTAGTGATTTAGGGCTGTATAAGTAAACATTGATTGATTGATTGATACATTCATATATATATATACATACATTCATATATATATATATATATATATATATATATATATATATATATATATATATATATATATATATATATATATATATATATATATATATATATATATATATATATATATATATATATATATATATATATATATATATATATATATGTATGTATGTATGTATGTATGTATGTATGTGTGTGTGTGTGTGTGTGTGTGTGTATATATGCGGCGTTTTCAATAATGCGGACGTTGTATCGATCCGTTGTGGTGAAGAAGGAGCTGAGCCAGAAGGCAACGCTCTCAATTTACCGGTCGATCTACGTTCCCATCCTCTCCTATGGTCATGAGCTTTGGGTCATGACCGAAAGGATAAGATCACGGGTACAAGCGGCCGAAATGAGTTTCCTCCGCCGTGTGGCGGGGCTCTCCCTTAGAGATAGGGTGAGAAGCTCTGCCATCCGGGAGGAACTCAAAGTAAAGCCGCTGCTCCTCCACATCGAGAGGAGCCAGATGAGGTGGTTCGGGCATCTGGTCAGGATGCCACCCGAACGCCTCCCTAGGGAGGTGTTTAGGGCACGTCCAGCTGGTAGGAGGCCACGGGGAAGACCCAGGACACGTTGGGAAGACTATGTCTCCCGGCTGGCCTGGGAACGCTTCGGGATCCCCCGGGAAGAGCTAGACGAAGTGGCTGGAGATAGGGAAGTCTGGGCTTCCCTGCTTAGGCTGTTGCCCCCGCGACCCGACCTCGGATAAGCGGAAGATGATGGATGGATGGATGGATGGTGTGTATATATATATATATATATATATATATATATATATATATATATATATATATATATATATATATATATATATATATATACATATAATTTTTTAAATTTTTCACGAATTGATTATTGTTTTAAAAGCAGGTCTGTTGCTGATGAAGCTACACTTAAAAAGGTTGAATCGTTGTATAAAATGGCGCCTAAAAGGGAACTGCCATTGCTTTCTGGTTGCCTCACGGATGCAGAACAAACAAAAAACAAGCAGGAAGCAGGAGGAGCAGCGTGCAAGCAAGAATCTGTTTTAAGTCCAAAAGATGGAAATACAAAAAGAATCGCGTGTCGCCTGAAGGTGCACGGGAAGCCCAAAAAGCAGCACTTAGCTTCAGGCGCAGAACCAAAACTAGGAGAACGCCATCAGAAGCAAACGCAATAGTAGAGAACAGCAAGAAAGTCTTTGGTGTGAAAACAATAATAATGGTAAATGGGTTATACTTGTATAGTTCTTTTCTACCTTCAAGGTACTCAAAGGGCTTTTACACTATTTCCACATTCACCCACTGATGGCGGGAGCTGCCCTGCAAGACCCTAACCACGACCCATCAGGAGCAAGGGTGAAGTGCCTTGCTCAAGGACACACGGATCACGATTAGGTTGGTAGAAGGTGGGGATTGAACCAGGAATCCTCAGGTTGCTGGCACAGCCACTCTCCCAACCGCGCCACGCCGTCCTGATAATTAATAATAATTATTTTGGTATTATTGTGTATTATTTTGTTGGATTGATTAATAAAAAAAAAACACGCAATTTAGCCCAGGTGGCAACAGAATAAAAAGGGGAGTTGAAATGACTAAACAGAAACAGGGGTGTCTAATCAGCGCACCTAGCAACAAGAAAAGTAAACAAAGTAAGGCGCGCCGAGGACAAAACAAAACACTTTAAATTGCAAATAATAACCGGAACACAAAACAAGACACGATCTGGGACATCGGGTCATGACAATTGCACTTAAAAAAAAACAAAAAAAACGTTTTTCTGTTTTTAATGCATACTAACAAGTAAATAAATGACAGCAGAAGTTGCTCTTTTCTGCTTATTAAGGGCTTAAAAAAACATCCAGACACTTCCATCGAGGTTTTACATCCACATATGTAATGCAGTAACAGGCACCTTCATAATAACATGTAATATTTACGTATTTCGTACATTTTAAGCATACGTCGGCATATTATTTTAGCAAACGCGTCACAACGTTTCGGTTTTCCTTCAACAACAAAAAACTACTACTAATTATGGCAGATTCCATGAGAAACAACAATCATAGTCGCTTTTTTCTGCCTATTAAGTGCTTAAAAATCATCCAGACACTTCTATCAATGTTTTGCATACACAAATGTAATGCAGTAACAGGCACATTCATAATAACATGTAATGTTTACATATTTTGTACATTTTAAGCACACGGCAGAATATTATTTTAGCAAAAATCACAATGTTTAGGTTTTCCTTCAACAATAACAACTACTACTAATCATGGGATATTTCATAGATAGATAGATAGATAGATAGATAGATAGATAGTACTTTATTTATTCCGTCAGGAGAGTTCCTTCAGGAAAATTAAAATTTTCAGCACAATCCCATTCAAGATCAGACAAACATTACAGGGAGACAGAACAGGATCGCTGACGGGTCTGCCGGCTTCCAGCGCCCCTTACAAAAAAGATGACATACAGGTAAACAAGGGGGGAGGGGTGGGGGGGGGGGGGGGGGGGGAGAAAAACATAGAAGATTAAAATACAATTAAAAAATCGGTCTTAGCCTAGGGCCTGGAGTGGGGGTGCAGACTGAGGCCAAGGGAAAAAAACAAAAAAAAAAAAACAACTCATAGCCATAGTACACATCCCTCTTACATGTGTGTAAGAGGGAAACATCAAACATCAAAGAACACAGAGGACATTAAAGACATTAAAGCAGCAGATACAACCAGACACTTCTACATACAGCTATGAATAAAAAGTAAAATAAACATATCCACCGTGGTGGCCTCTGCGGTGTTCCACGAGAAACAACAAACATAATATTGCATCACTTACTGTACACTGTCTGCTCTCACTGGGATGCCGGTTTACTTTTCTTGTTACTATGTGCGCTGATTAGACACTCCAGTTTCTGTTTAGTCATTTCAACTGTTTCTACCTCGAATCACTCCCCTTGATATTCTGCCTCAAATGTTAGGATGTTGATATCTTCCCATTTGGATGAAAAAAGAATCATCCTCGCAAAGAAATGTACTTATTTCCTGAAAAAATTACTCAAGTATTGAGTAACTTGTGAGTAATTTCTTATTTATTTATTGTCCATCCATCCATTTTTTACTGCTTATTCCCTTTTGGGGTCGTGGGGGGCGCTGGCGCCTATCTCAGCTACAATCGAGCGGAAGGCAGTGTACACCATGGACAAGTCGCCTCCTCATCACAGGGCCAACACAGATAGACAGACAACATTCACACTCACATTCACACACTAGGGCCAATTTAGTGTTGCCAATCAACCTATCCCCAGGTGCATGTCTTTGGAAGTGGGAGGAAGCCGGAGTACCCGGAGGGAACCCACGCATTCACGGGGAGAACATGCAAACTCCACACAGAAAGATCCCCAGCCTGGATTTGAACCCAGGACTGCAGGACCTTCGTACCCAGCCTGGATTTGAACCCAGGACTGCAGGACCTTCGTATTGTGAGGCAGACGCACTAACCCCTCTGCCACCGTGAAGCCCGATTTATTTATTAGCTAATTTTAATGGTTCTTGGACTAAAATCATAGGGTGAATGCATGTGGGCTCGTGTGTGTGTTTGTGAGTGTCAGTGTGTATGCGTGCGCACGAAAAATCTAAAAATTCTATACATTCTGTTGCGACATGTTTTCTTTTGTTAGAAGTGGAATTCTTAAAGGCTGAAATATGTACATTTCTACTGACACAGATCAATCAATCAATCAATGTTTACTTATATAGCCTTAAATCACTAGTGTCTCAAAGGGCTGCACAAACCACTACGACATTCTCGGTAGGCCCACATAAGGGCAAGGAAAACTCACACCCAGTGGGACGTCGGTGACAATGATGACTATGAGAACCTTGGAGAGGAGGAAAGCAATGGATGTCGAGCGGGTCCAACATGATACTGTGAAAGTTCAATCCATAATGGATCCAACACAGTCGCGAGAGTCCAGTCCAAAGCGGATCCAACACAGCAGCGAGAGTCCCGTTCACAGCGGAGCCAGCAGGAAACCATCCCAAGCGGAGGCGGATCAGCAGCGCAGAGATGTCCCCAGCCGATACACAGACAAGCAGTACATGGCCACCGGATCGGACCGGACCCCCTCCACAAGGGAGAATGGGACATAGAAGAAAAAGAAAAGAAACGGCAGATCAACTGGTCTAAAAAGGGAGTCTATTTAAAGGCTAGAGTATACAAATGAGTTTTAAGGTGAGACTTAAATGCTTCTACTGAGGTGGCATCTCGAACTGTTACCGATGACAGCATATGATATAATGGTATTTTTTTTTTCTAGTTTAAAAGTAATTATTGAAGATTTGAGCTGCCTTGTCCAATGTCATTTCACTTTTTAGAGTCAGTACATTTCTATGCCCTAAATCTGTCTGACTTCTTTAACCTTTGTCTAAGTATGTGGTAATGTAAATACATTGGAAGAGGAAAATGCTACATGCTAATAAGTTAGTGATAATAACTTTCAAGCTCCGGATCGAACAGATACGTACTTTCTACTACTACTTGTTTGTTTTTTAGTAATGTTTAAATGTGTTTAAGTGACACTTTTAATTATTATGATCATCAAAAACATACAAAAGGATCGCTATTTTAGTGAACTGTTTTAAGTTTCTGTTCGCAAGTTCTCCGGGATATGCTGGCGTCATGTCACATAATTTAATGTCGTCTTTGGTATTATTATTGTAGGGCGGTATAGCTCGGTTGGTAGAGTGGCTGTGCCAGCAACTTGAGGGTTGCAGGTTCGATTCCCACTTCCGCCATCCTAGTCACTGCCGTTGTGTCCTTGGGCAAGACACTTTACCCACCTGCTCCCAGTGCCACCCACACTGGTTTAAATGTAACTTAGATATTGGGTTTCACTATGTAAAGCGCTTTGAGTCACTAGAGAAAAGCGCTATATAAATATAATTCACTTCACTTCACTATTCCACACTTGTTGACCAAGTAGGTTTCTATTTCATTATTTCTTTAAAAATTACGGACCTATTTCAGTTTCCACTTTATGCTTGTATGGCGTACACATTAAAGTCCCTCAACCCCGGCTTGTTATTCACCAGGGAGTCAAACGTCAATAGTGCTTACATTGGATTAGTAAAACGGAGTCATGTGACAGTGCCTACTGGAAGAAGGTTCGCTGGCATATACCATAGGATAGTTAAAAAATAACAAGTACTTAAATATCTGCTTGTCACTTGGAATAACGATGTCAAAGCAAGTTATCCGTCAATTTGTACGTACAAAAGTCAAATAACAAAATGCATAGGCAATTGTGCAATAATATAATTAGTCAATTACACTTTTATATTCTTACATTCAATGCTACAAACATTGTTGCCAACCTTGAGACCTCCGAATTGGGGAGCAAGGGGGGTTGTTTTCGGGTGGGGGGGCCAGGGGTATTTATAGCTATAATTCACTGAAATTCAAGTATTACTTTTATACATACACACATACATATATATATATATATATGTATATATATATATATATATATATATATTATGGCTGCAAATCTTTGGGTGTCCCACGATTCGATTCAATATCGATTCTCGGAGTCGCGATTCAATTATACATCGATTTTTTTTCGATTCAACGCAATTCTCAGTTCAAAAACGATATTTTTCCGATTCAAAACCATTCTGTATTCATTCAATACATAGGATTTCAGCAGGATCTACCCCAGTCTGCTGACATGCAAGCAGAGTAGTATATATTTTTTAAAAAAAGCTTTTAGAATTGTAAAGGACAATATTTTATCAACTAATTGAAATAATGTACATTTGTTTTAATTATTACCAAAAATACGACTTATTTTATCTTTGTGAAAACATTGGACACAGTGTGTTGTCAAGCTTATGAGATGCGATGCAAGTGTAAGCCACTGTGACACTATTGTTCTTTTTATTTTAATTTTTATAAATGTCTAATGATGATGTCAATGAAGGATTTTTAATCACTGCTATGCTGAAATTATAACTAATATTGATACTGTTGTTAATAATCATTTTTGTTTCACTACTTTTGGTTTATTCTGTGTCGTGTTTGTGTCTGCTCTCAAATGCTCTGTTTATTGCAGTTCTGAGTGTTGCTGGGTCAGGTTTGGTTTTGGAATTGGATTGCATTGTTAAAAAAATGAGAATCGATTCTGAATCGCACAACGTGAGAATCGCGATTCGTATTCGAATCGATTTTTTTCCCACACCCCTAATATATGTATGTATATGTATGTGTATATATATATGTATATATATGTAAATATGTACGTGTATATATATATATATATGTATATATATATATGTATATATACATATATATATATATATGTATATATATAAATGTATATATATATATATATATATATATATGTATGTATGTATGTATGTATGTATGTATGTATGTATGTATGTATGTATGTATGTATGTATATATATATATTGTGACAAACTCTCACCGTCCAGGTTCCATGGACCACTAAACATAGACATTGCGTCGAGCAGTTTTGTGACTTTTGTGTTATTATTTCAATAAATCCTTTCAGCTTTTGCTTTTCAGCCGGCCTCGTCTGCGTCTTCCTCCGGCTCTCTTCCTCTTCCGCGCTCGCTCCACAGCCGCTACTCTCTGGCGTCGTCTCTGGCCTCCGCCTCTCTCTTCCACATTTCCGGCTGTCGCCCTTTTATAGACTGCGCGAGGATTATTTGATTGTGCCCAGCTGGGCGCCCTGCACACCTGAACACGATTGCGGCGTTGCTCCCGGCGCGCCCCGTTTCACCGCTCGCTTGCCGTCCACGCCTGCTGGTCGCCATCTTGGGCCGGGCTCCGGTGTGCCCTGCCTCGCTGTCGGACTGCCGACCCCGCCCTCCACATATATTTATTTATATATTTATTAATTTATTTACACATATACACACACATACACTCCTCTACTCATTGTTGTATTTGAAGTACAATGCTTTGCAGCCAGTAGCACTGCTTTTGAAGGAGCATAGGTATGGGCAGCATCTGTTACATTTAATTTGCAGAAAAGGAGCGAGTTTAGGGTTGAAATGTCCATCCTCGTTCTATTCTCTGTCACTATCTTTTTTTGGACATTACTGGTGGTTTTGAAGCAATGCATGATGGGATTCCGAATGTTGTGTGTCAGTGTTTTAACGTGCCGGCTGGAATAAGCACAGGCTGAAAAATAGCTCTGTGGCTGCATACTTTATGGGTTATAGGTAAACCTATGGATAACGGAGACGTATATAATAGCCACCTTCTTGTCGTGCGTGCAGTTGTGCACTCTCTAAAAGCCGTAGATGTTATAACGTGACGACAGGCTGTCCTCACTCAGGTCCGGCTGGAAATCGGGAGAAATTCGGGAGAGTGGTTGTCCCGGGAGATTTTCGGAAGAGGCACTGAAATTCAGGGGTATCCCGGAAAATTCGGGAGGGTTGGCATTAAAACGTTCCCTCTAAGGTGCGCGCCTGTGCAATTGCGCACTGCTCACGAGTCCTTTGCCCACGGCAAATCTATGCCGTGCACAGAATCCAATAAAAAAATCAAAAATAAAGCAATTTTCAAAGTAACTGACGACAAGAGGCCACAACCGAGACAGCAGTTTTCTTTATCAGTGTTCAATTATTGTAAAGTCTTTCGAGATGCTTTGAGGAAGACATAAATTCCATCGATCACTTTATTGAGCAAAACTCTTTATAAACACATGACCAAAAACATTGCTAAACAATTTCTATCCAGCAAAGCTGGTCATTTTCTGCCGTACAAAGCAGACCAGAACCAACTTTGCCATCTGTCATATCAACAGCAGCCACGATCGCTCTTTCTCATTTGTGCCCACACATGAACATATGGGACTGAGCCAGTGAGGCGTTTACAGCCACACAAAAAGTCAGACATTTCCTACACCGCACATTATGTGTCATTCCAGGTCGTTAGACTATGAGTTACCAATCAAATATGTGCTCATTCTACTGTCATTTATTAAGAATCTTAATTTATAAATATTAATCATAAAATGCTGTTATTATATTAAAGAAATACTAATAAAAATATACCGTATTTCCTTGAATTGCTGCCGACATGTAATATGCGCCTGCCTTGAATTACTGCCGGGTGAAACTCCCAACCCATATTAATTAGCCCATGCTTACTTTTACCGCCGGGTCAAATCCATGACGTCACGAGTGACACTTCCCCTGTCGTCATTTTCAAAATGGCGGAGGAGATTTTTATTTTGCTTTTACTATGTGTAAACCAGGGGTCTTGTTCCACAGCCATACCGTTTACACTGACGGTTGTGATAAAAAAACAACTTTAACACTCTTACTAATATGCGCCACACTCTGTGAACCCACATTAAACAAACATGACAAACATATTTCTGGAGAACATCGGCTCTGTAACACATTATAAACGCAACATAATAATTACCCAGAATGCCATTCATCCATGACTCTTACCGGCTATATTATACACCCCGCTAGCACCAAACCCCCCCTCCGTGCGTTGGTTGAGGTGGGCGGGGTTGGGGGCGCGTATAATATAATCAGTAAGAGTCATGGATGCATTGCCTTCTGGGTAGTTGTTATGTTGCGTTTATAATGTGTTACAGAGCCGATGTTCTCCAGAAATGAGTTTGTCATTCTTGTTTAATGTGGGTTCACAGAGTGTGGCGCATATTAGTAAGAGTGTTAAAGTTGTTTATATCACAACCATCAGTGTTGACCAAGTATGCTTTGAAATCTCATACGAGTAGCAGCGAAACGCATGCGTCCGGCCGGCACGCGGATAGCATGGTGTAAAGGCGGGCGGGATGACATGTTGTAGAGCAGTGGTCCTCAACCACCGGGCCGCGGCTCGATTGGTACCTGGTCCAGAATAATTTTTTATTACGTTTTTTAAATGTGCTTTTCGTGATCACGGCCAATTTTTTACTGCATGCCATTGGTAAGTGCAGGGGTGAAAAGAGGTTTTAAAATTATTAGCGCATGCTTACTTTTACCGCATGCTTCGAATGAGCGCAGGAGTGCGAAGAGGTTTTAAATTGATTAGCGCCTATTCAAGGAAATACGGTATACATTTTACAAACGGAAAGTTACAGCAATGTTCACATGATCCAGCGCTTACATCTCATTGTGCAACATGTGAATGTTTTAATGGGAACTAAATGCGATATCTGAAAGGGGTACACATTATTTCCAAAGCAGGACCCCCACCCAGACACACAATATAGTACACAGCTCATTGAAAAACAATATTTGTTGTTCTTGTGATTGTAAATGGGTCAAAACACTTGCATTAGAAAACGATCACATTGAAGTGACTGCTGTCATTTGATTATCAATCAATCAATCAATGTTTACTTATATAGCCCTAAATCACTAGTGTCTCAAAGGGCTGCACAAACCACTACGACATCCTCGGTAGGCCCACATAAGGGCAAGGAAAACTCACATCCAGTGGGACGTCGGTGACAATGATGACTATGAGAACCTTGGAGAGGAGGAAAGCAATGGATGTCGAGCGGGTCCAACATGATACTGTGAAAGTTCAATCCATAATGGATCCAACACAGTCGCGAGAGTCCAGTCCAAAGCGGATCCAACACAGCAGCGAGAGTCCCGTTCACAGCGGAGCCAGCAGGAAACCATCCCAAGCGGAGGCGGACCAGCAGCGCAGAGATGTCCCCAGCCGATACACAGGCAAGCAGTACATGGCCACCGGATCGGACCGGACCCCCTCCACAAGGGAGAGTGGGACATAGATGAAAAAGAAAAGAAACGGCAGATCAACTGGTCTTATTATTAGAATAATAAGAAATGTAACTCGTTATTTAGTCAGGTTTGGGACAGGTGTGGCCTCAATGTGCACGTCTGATGTTGCTCACATGTGCTCCACTGAATGCTCAAGGAGTTTTCGCGTTTGCTCATACACATGAAAAGTTAGAGGGAACATTGGTTGGCAAGTATTGTTACTAGCGGCATTCTGATGTGGACCTCGGTGAAAACAAGTCCGACACCCCTGCTCTGAAAACCTAAAGTCATTCAACTCAAACTTAAACTCAAATTTCAATGTAGTCAATCAATCAATCAATCAATGTTTATTTATATAGCCCCAAATCACAAATGTCTCAAAGGACTGCACAAATCATTACGACTACGACATCCTCGGAAGAACCCACAAAAGGGCAAGGAAAACTCACACCCAGTGGGCAGGGAGAATTCACATCCAGTGGGACGCCAGTGACAATGCTGACGATGAGAAACTTTGGAGAGGACCTCAGATGTGGGCAACCCCCCCCCCCCAGGGGACCGAAAGCAATGGATGTCGAGCGGGTCTAACATGGTACTGTGTAAGTTCAATCCATAGTGGCTCCAACACAGCCGCGAGAGTTCAGTTCAAGCGGGTCCAAGACAGCAGCGAGAGTCCCGTCCACAGGAAACCATCTCAAGAGGATCAGGAGCGTAGAGATGTCCCCAACCGATACAGGCGAGCGGTCCATCCTGGGTCCCGACGAGCGGTCCATCCTGGGTCTCGACTCTGGACAGCCAGTACTTCATCCATGGTCATCGGACCGGACCCCCTCCACAAGGGAGGGGGGGACATAGGAGAAAGAAAAGAAGCGGCAGATCAACTGGTCTAAAAAGGAGGTCTATTTAAAGGCTAGAGTATACAAATGAGTTTTAAGGTGAGACTTAAATGCTTCGATGGTGTTTTACTTTAAAATCCGCAAAGGGGCGCACATTATAACCACAAAACGCTGTACCGCAAAGACAGCATGTGTGCTTTTCAGACAATTTTGGGTTGGTTAAAAATATGAAATATTAGACATATTTCATTCAGCCCACATATTCTCCTTTTAGTTTCATTCTTACCAATCCCCTGATGTTGGCAGACGTTTGTCACTTGGACCCAGTGTGCTCATCATGTCCTACTGACATTTGGGGACATTTTAAGAATGACTCAACCTCAAAAAGACACTTGTGTTTCACACGGTGTATTTGTTAGACCCATCTGCTTTCTCCAAGCCTGGCGTCAGTTTGACACTTACATTGCCGTGATCCGCGCCATTCATTTGCTTCTGTCCCTTTTCAATATTGCCTCTGTCATGTATGATTTGACACGAGGTTGATAAGCCAGCACTGACACCAGTGGCCATGAGGGAGATGCTTGAATTACTCCCAGCAAATCAACCTTCCCTCGTAATCAGCAGCCGCATAGGATGACTATATTAAAAATCATGTCAAATTACTTCTGTTTGAACTTAGGTCAGGTGTGCAGAATCAACTTCACGGCTGATTTAAGTCATCATTCACTCCTATTTAACCGAAAAAAAAAAAGGAGCTGTTATGCACGAAACACAAATGTCCACAGTGGACAAGGCTGCCAAGATCAGAGATGTGAAAGAAGAAGAACATTTAGAAAATCAAAACTACATTTCATGCCATTGGGTGCCTTTCTAGATGATATTTAACCTTTAGATTTGTTCTCATCCATTAATTGTTTTTAAGTGAAATATATTTATATAGCGCTTTCTTCTCGAGAGACTCAAAGCTCTTAACATAGTGAAACCCATTATCTACCATATTTTTCAGACCATAGGGCGCACCGGATTAAAAGGCGCACTGCCGAAGAGCGGGTCCATTCAGGTCTTTTTTCATACAAAAGGCGCACCAGATTATAAAGCGCATTAAAGGGGTCATATTAGGATTTTTTTCTAAATGTAAAACACGATTTTTTGGTCTACATCAGTGGTTCTCAACCTTTTTTCAGTGATGTACCCCCTGTGAACATTTTTTTAATTCAAGTACCCCCTAATCAGAGCAAAGTATTTTTGGTTGAAAAAAAGAGATAAAGATGTAAAATACAAAAAAAATGTATAACAGTGCAGAATATTGCTCATTTGTAGTGGTTTTTCTTGAACTATTTGGAAAAAAAAGATATAAAATAACTAAAAACTTGTTAAAAAATAAACAAGTGATTCAATTATAAATAAAGATTTCTACACATAGAAGTAATCATCAACTTAAAAGTGCCCTCTTTGGGGATTGTAATAGAGATGCATCTGGATTCTTGAACTTAATTCTAAACATTTCTTCACAAAAAAAGAAATCTTTAACATCAATATTTATGGAACATGTCCACAAAAAATCTAGCTGTCAACACTGAGTATTGCATTGTTGCATTTTTTTTCAGTTTATGAACTTTACATTCATATTTTGTTGAAGTATTATTCAGTAAATATATTTATAAAGGATTTTTGAATTGTTGCTATTTTTAGAATATTTAAAAAAAAATCTCAAGTACCGCCTTTTGAGAACCACTGGTCTACATAACATGTTTTGGTGGTTCTTTGGTCCAAATGTTGCATAGATTATAGATTAAAGTACCTTTTCTGAGCTTCTCTTCAGGATGTGCCATTTTGTGGGCGGTCTTACCCACGTGGCTCACCTTCGGCAGCGTCTTCTCCCCGTCATCTTTGTTGAGGCGGTGTAGCGTGCAAGGACGTGAGTGGAAGAAGTGTCAAAAGATGGAGCTAACTGGTTTAAAGACATTCAAACTTTATTTGAATCAATAACGAAGCAGCATCTCCTCATCAGTGGCTCAATCATAAAACATCAACGCCGTAAATGTGACCCATGAAAAACCGTCCGACCGAAACCCTATTATAACTTTGATAGCTAGTCTATATACAGTTATAAGTGAGAACTTTATATCAGAAAGGGCAACAGTGGAAGATGAATGTCACATAACAAGAAGCAACGACTACGGCGTCGCCAGGGACTACAAAAGCGGACCCACGCACATTTTCAGGACTTAGGCAGATCCCAAATACACATTAGCAGGTACCAAAAGGTAAGAAACTTTGTCATGATCCTTGGTCCGGATCATGTTTTTGTATTTTCTGTTAGTTTTGGACTCCTTTAGTTCCCGTTTGTGACACTTGGTTACTCATTGTGTTCAATTGTATGGAATATGTACTGAACTGTGCAATCTACTAATAAAAGTTTCAATCAATCAATCAATCAATCAAACCCCGCTTGCCTACTTGTATCTTAACTAGAGATGTCCGATAGTATCGGACTGCCGATATTATCGGCCGATAAATGCTTTGAAATGTAATACGTAAATCATCGGTATCGATTTCCAAAATTATCGGTATCTGTTTCAAAAAGTAAAATTTATGACTTTTTAAAACGCCGCCGTGTACACAGACGTAGGGAGAAGTACAGACCACCAATAAACCTTAAAGGCATTGCCTTTGCGTGCCGGCCCCGTCACATAATATCTACAGATTTTCACACACACGTATGCATACATGGTCAACTGCCATACAGGTCACACTGAGGGTGGCCGTATAAACAACTTTAACACTGTTACAAATATGCGGCACACTGTGAACCCACACCAAACAAGAATGACAAACACATTTCGGGACAACATCCGCACCGTAAAACAACATGAACACAACAGAACAAATAACCCTTGCAGCACTAACTCTTCCGGGACGCTACAATATACACGCACGCTAACCCTTAGACCCCCCCACCCCCCGCACACACCTCAACCCCGCCCCCCTCAACCTCCTCATGGTCTTTCAGGGAGAGCATCCAAGCTGCTGTTTTGAGGCATGTTAAAAAAAAAATTGCATTTTGTGACTTCAATAATAAATATGGCAGTGCCATATTGGCATTTTTTCCCATAACTTGAGTTGATTTATTTTGGAAAAGCTTGTTACATTGTTTAATGCATCCAGCGAGGCATCACAACAAAATTAGGCATAATAATGCGTTAATTCCACAACTGTATATATCGGTATAGGTTGATATCGGCATCGGTATGCAAGAGTTGGACAATATTGTAATATCGGCTATTGGCAAAAAAGCCATTATCGGACTTCTCTAATCTTAACACATTCAGTTTGGACAATATCCAAAATACCAACATTTTCTTTACCTCGTATTTTTATGGATATTCCATGGAAAAACAAAGCGCGGCAGTGATATTTTGACGTGAAAATGAATGTTTAAAAACGCGAGTTTTAGCGGTAATTTCACATGCCTGCGAGATTTATCCAATGTGAGCAATGGCATACATTTTGGGCACGAGAAGCGGAAATATGTCATCATCGTAGATACCAAGTGATGCTCTAACATCACTCTGTTAATAAATTGAGGTTATGTTTTTTCTAAAGGGCCGTTTGATAGCCACAAACATACTTTATTTGAATGCATTACATCGAATGTAAGTTTGGTTTGAAGGGTGTAATTCGATCATATTTATTGTGTCATATTCGAGGCTTGAGAGACCTCCAAAAGACTCTCTTGGCAGCCTCTCGAGCAGCAGAGCGCTGACAGTGCAGCTCCGTCACAGTGCTTTTATAATAGCATTCATCAAGCCTCAAACGCTGGGGAGAAATACTCTGCGTAGGGGGTCATTATTGTTGGCCTATAGATCCTATGCTGATAGACAGAGTGCAGCGTTTAGGAAAAATGAATGAACACACACAGTTTATCGCGGCAGCAGTGATCACTGGACTGGATTTGGGGAGGATATTCCTCCAATGCCCCCAAAAATAAGCAGCAATAATTCATCTTCTGAGTGCTCTGTACCAGAAAAGGTAACTTTTTAGAACCAATTCAGAGAATAGGAGGAATGTCTGTTGACATCGGTAGTGTTACTCTGCAGTAGGGTTTTACGGTATACCGGTATTAGTATAGTACCGTGATACTAATAAATCATATTCGGTACTATACCGTCTCTAAAAAGTACCGGTCCGCCAAACCTACCATCGTCGTAAAGTCGTAACATTGCTGGTCTACGAGCAGAGGAGCATGTTCCGCAGTGCACAAACACGGAGTACTTGCAAACAGACTCAGTTTGTGGACAAAAAAGGGAAAACTGATGCATTTTGGCCTAAAAACTAAAGAGAAAGGTGAAGTTATAACACAGACACACCCTCAGGAAGAGATTCTTTAAAGGCCTACTGAAATGAGATTTTCTTATTTAAACGGGGATAGCAGGTCCATTCTATGTGTCATACTTGATCATTTCGCGATATTGCCATATTTTTGCTGAAAGGATTTAGTAGAGAACATCGACGATAAAGTTCGCAACTTTTGGTCGCTAATAAACAAGCTTTGCCTTTACCGGAAGTCACAGACGATGACGTCACAAGGGTGAGGGCTCCTCACGTCCTCACATTGTTTATAACGGGAGCCTCCAGCAGCAAGAGCTATTCGGACCGAGAGAACGAATATTTCCACATTAATTTGAGCGAGGATGAAAGATTCGTGGATGATGATATTGATAGCGAAGGACTAGAAAAAAAAATAAAGTTAAAAAAAAAAAGGCGATTGCATCGGGACGGATTGAGATGTTTTTAGACACATTTACTAGGATAATTCTGGGAAATCCTTTATCTTTCTATTGTGTTGCTAGTGTTTTAGTGAGGTTAAATAGTACCTGATAGTCGGAGGGGTGTGTCCACGGGTGTCTTGACGCCAGTCTCTGAGGGAAGTCGAAGGCAGCTGCATGGACGGCGCAAGCTCAGCTGATCTCCGGTAAGAGGCGACTTTTTACCACAATTGTCTAACCGAAACCTGCCGGTTGACAAGTGGTCGGGAACCAGGTTCGCTAGACCGCTCTGATCCATAGTAAAGCTTTGCCTCCGGGAATTTTAAACAAGGAATCACCGTGTGTTTGTGTGGCTAAAGGCTAAAGCTTCCCACCTCCATCTTTTTACTTTGACTTCTCCATTTATTAATAGAACAAATTGCAAAAGATTCAACAACACAGATGTCCAGAATACTGTTTAATTGTGCGTTGAAAAGAAACGACTTTTAGCCGCAAATGCTGCTGCGCTAATATGTCCTGACAGTGCGTGACGTCACGCGTACACGTCATCATTCCGCCACGTTTTCAACAAGAAACTCCGCGGAAAATTTAAAATTGCAATTTAGTAAACTAAAAAGGCCGTATTGGCATGTGTTGCAATGTTAATATTTCATCATTGATATATAAACTCTCAGACTGCGTGGTCGGCAGTAGTGGGTTTCAGTAGGCCTTTAAAGTGTTCTTCTCTGGTGGGGAAGTTCACATATTTTTGGAATTTGGGCGGGACAGATTACATGTTGGCGTTGTTAAAATCTCCAGCTAGTGAGACCAAAATTGACCTTTTTGGTCAAAATTCTACTATGCGTGTTTGGAGGAAGAAAAATGATGCGTAGCATCCCAAGAACACCATCCCTACTGTGAAGCATGGGGGTGGTAGCATCATGCTTTGGGGGGGTGTTTCTGCTCGTGGGACAGGGCGACTATGCTGTATTAAGGAGAGGATGACTGCAGTCATGTATTTTGAGATTTTGGCCAAAAACCTCCTTCCCTAAGTCAGATCATTGAAAATGAGTTGTGGCTGGATCTTCCAACATGACAATGACCCAAAGCACACGGCCAGGATAACTAAGAAGTGGCTTCGTAAGAACCATATCAAGGTTCTGGAGTGGCCTAGCCAGTCTCCAGACCTAAATCCAATTTAGTAGTGGGTTTCAATAGGCCTTTAAGACAAGGCTGTCTAGCAGCTTAAGTCCATCAGTAGTCTGCAGTGTTTTAGCTACTTCCAAATCACTAATCCTCGCCTCCATGGCGACAAATAACGTAAGTTTCTTACAAGTATCATCTCTGCATGACGAGGAATAGTTAAACATGTTTCACTACACACCGTAGCTCACCGCTAACGATGCCGTTCCTGAATGTAAACAAACACCATTGGTGGATCTACACCTGACACACACTGTAATGATACCAAGTACAGGAGCGTATCTAGTCGATACTACTATGATTACATCTGTATTTTTGGGCATCACATCTTCTTTCGTTTTTTTAACATATATGTTATGTTTATAAACTAAGTAAATACGTCCCTGGAGACATGAGGACTTTGAATATGACCAATGCATGATCCTGTAATTACTTGGTATTGGATCGATACCCAAATATGTGGTATCATCCAAAACTACTGTAAAGTATCCACACAGAAGAATTAGTGATTATTACATTTTAACAGAAGTGTAGATACAACATGTTAAAAGAGAAAGTAAGCAGATATTAACAGTAAATGAAGAAGTAGATTAATAATCATTTTTTACAGCTTGTCCTTAATAATGTTGACAAAATAATAGAATGGAAAGTAACACAACATGTTACTGCATATTTCAGCAGCTAAATTAGGAACCTTTGTTTGTTTACTTACTACTAAAAGACAAGTTGTCTTGTATGTTCACTATTTTATTTAAGGACTAACTTTCAATAAGAAACATATGTTTGATGTACCCTAAGATTATTTATTAAAATAAAGCCAATAATGCAATTTTTTGTCGTCCCCTTTATTTAGAAAAGTACCAACAAGTATAAAAATACATTTTGGTACCGGTACCAAATTGTATGTGACTGGAGCCTATCCCAGCTGCATTCGGGTTGCAAAGACCCCGAGCCCAGGGATCAAATTCAAGATCTTATTGTGAGGCACACGCACTAACCCCTGAACCCTTGTGCTGCCCAGTGGAAATTTGACGAACGAGTCGCGTCTTTGGAACTACATCAAGTAAACGATGACAACCGTTTCACATTTGGTATTTGTTTGTTTGAGAGCCCTTCTTCATGGTGTTCTGACCACAGAACTTTCTTCCAGAAGGTCTTATCTTTGTCCTTGTGATGTCAGATGAAACAGAAATTAAGCTGTTTGGCAACAATACCCAGCAATATCTTTGGAGTAGAAAATGTGAGGTCTTTATTCTCAGGAACACCATTCATACCGTCAAGCATGGTTGTGGTAGTATTATGCTCTGGGCCTGTTTTGCTGCCAAAGGAACTGTTGCTTTACAGAGAGTAAATGGGACAATGAAAAAGGTGGATTCCCTCCAAATCATTCAGGACAACCTAAAATTATCAGCCCGGCGGCTGGGTCTTGGGTGCAGTTGGGTGTTCCAACAGGACAATGACCCCAAACACAGGTCAAAAGTGGTAGAGGAGTGGCTAAATCAGGCTAGTATTAAGGTTTTAGAATGTTTCTTCAGCATTGTCCACACTTAAATGTGTGGACAATGCTGAAGAAACAAGTCCATGTCAAAAAAAGAACAAATTTAGCTGAACTGCACCAATTCTGTCAAGAGGAGTGGTCAAAAATTCTACCAGAAGCTCGTGGATGGCTCCCAAAAGCGCCTTATTGCAGTGAAACTTGCCAAGGGACATGTAACCAAATATTAACATTGCTGTATGTTTACTTTTGACCCAGCAGATTTGGTCACATTTTCAGTAGACCCATAACAAATTCATAAAATAACCAAACTTTGTATATGTGTTTTGTGACCAACAAGTATGTGCTCCAATCACTCTATCACAAAAAAATAAAAGGTGTAGAAATTATTGGAAACTCAAGACAGCCATGACATTATGTTCTTTACAAGTGTATGTAAACTTTTGACCACGACTGTATTAACTAGCCAGTGTTTTGAACGGCTCATATAAAAGAACTGCTCCTCCCTTCAAAGAGCCATAAATGTCATCTCTAATTGCCAAGACAAAGATTCCACCTCAATTGAGTTTATTTTTGGATAGCAGTCATTGTGCTATTTTTAGTGCTGTCAAACATCCATCAATCCATTTCCTACCGCTTATTCCTTTTGGGGTCGCAGGGGCGGCTGGAGCCTATCTCAGCTACATTTGGGCGGAAGGTGGCGTACACCCTGGACAAATCGCCACCTGTCAAACAATTTATGAAAAAAATAAACCCATGCGATGAGGTGGCGACTTGTCCAGGGTGTACCCTGCCTTCCGCCCGATTGTAGCTGAGATGGGCGCCAGCGCCCCCCGCGACCCCGAAAGGGAATAAGCGGTAGAAAATGGATGGATGGATGGATGGATAAAATAAACAAAAAATACAAAATATACTAGAGCAGGAGTGCCCACACTTTTTCTGCAGACGAGCTACTTTTCAATTGACCAACTCGAGGGGATCTACCTCATTTATATATATCATTTATATTTATTTATTTATGAAAGAGACATTTTTGTAAACAAGTTAAATGTGTTTAATGATAATACAAGCATGTGTAACACATATAGATGTCTTTCTTTCACGAAGACAAGAATATAAGTTGGTGTATTACCTGATTCTGATGACTTGCATTGATTGGAATCAGACAGTAATGATGATAACGCCCATATTTTCAAATGGAGGAGAAAAAAAGTTGTCCTTTCTGTACAATACCACATGAAAGTGGTTGGTTTTTGGCATCTAATTCATCCAGCTTCCATACACTTTACAAGAAAAACATTGGCGGCAAATTCCGTAGCTTGCTTGATTGACATTCACGGCACCCGAGGGTCTTGTGAGATGACGCTGGCTGCTGCCAGTTCATTATTATGAAAAAATGACAGAGAGGAAGGCGAGAAACACTTTTTATTTCAACAGACTTTCGCGCCGTCCCTTCCGTCAAAACTCTAAAGGCCGACTGCACATTTCCTATCTTCACAATAAAAGCCCTGCTTCATGCTGCCCGCGCTAACAAAATAAGTGTCTCGGAAAGCTGGCGTGCACAAGTGATGTGCTTGTGCTCGCCAGTTTTCCGAGACTCTGTATTTAGTTAGCGCAGGCAGCATGAAGCAGGGCTTTTATTGTGAAGATAGGAAATGTGCAGTTGGCCTTTAGAGTTTTGACGGAAGGTACGGCACGAGAGTCTGTTGAAATAAAAAGTGTTTCTCGCCTTCCTCTCGGTCATATTTTCATAATAATGATCTTGCAGCAGCCAGCGTCATCTCACAAGACCCTCCGGTACCGTGAATGTTATTTAAGTGACGTCTTGGTGAAGATTGATGATCCCTAATTTTTAGGTCTATTTTTTTTAAAAGCATGGCTCGAGATCGACTGACACACCCCCCGCGGTCGACTGGTAGCTCGCGATCGACGTAATGGGCACCCCTGTACTAGAGAGTATACCAGTCGGACAGCCATCATTCATTGTTGCACTGACTTATGCATTTACCAAAAAAAGCATGTGCAGTAAAAATTAATTGCGCAATAAATGTGCGTTAATGTATGATTAGAGGCACGATAGAGCGCCTACTGACCAACTGCATCTCTGTCTGGACTGGAGCCTGCAGTGCCTCAGACTGGAAGTCTCTGCAGAGAGTGGTGAGGATGGCAGAAAAGATCATCAGGACTCCTCTTTCTCATAACCAGGAGATGGCAAAAAGCCGCTGCCTGACCAGGGCTCAGAAAATCTGCAGAGCCTCCTCCCACCGCCACCAAGGACTGTTTTCACTGCTGGACTCTAAAAGTGGTTCCACAGCCTCAGCAGCAGAACTTTGCGGTTCTGTAACAGCTTCTTCCCTCAGGCCATAAAACTTTTGAACACGTCCATAATAATTCGCTCAATCCTAAAATGGATTAACTGACTGGGATATAAAGACTATATTGTTGTGATCCGCTTCCGGGATAACATTCTTATTTTGGTTTTTGAGTCCTTTTGTGTTTTCTGATTTGTTTTGGACTCTTCCGGTTCCGAGTTTGTTTGTGCACTTCCCTATTTATTTTGTTACCATGGTTTCGCATTTGTTCCACCCGGTCTGCCTTTTGACCCGCACCTGTGGTAATTGTTTACTTCTGTATTTAAGCCTGCCTTCTCCCGCCGTTCATCCCTGATCCTTTGTTTGCGGTAAGTAACTTTCACTTGGTACCTTCCAATGTCTAGTTCTTGTGCTAGGTTTTACCTTAGCTTCCCGTGCGTTCGGCACGCGCTTTTCTTTTGTTAATTTTGTCTGTTTTGTACCGGTGTTATCTTTTTGCATATTAAACCAAGCTCTTACCTGCTATTCCTTTCCGATCTGGTCCATTTGCATCTTGGTGTGGTCAACACGAGCATCACCATGCGTGCCCCTCGCGACAAATATAACATACATCCATAAACGTGGATGCATATGCAAAAGTAAAATATATTTATCTGTATAGTAATCTATTTATTTATATCTGCATCTTATTGTTCTTTTATCCTGCACTACCATGAGCTAATGCAACAACATTTCGTTCTTATCCATACTTGCCAACCTTCCCGGATTTTCCGGGAGACTCCCGATATTCAGCGCCTCTGCCGAAAACCTCCCGGAAGAAATTTTCCCCCGAAAATCTCCCGAAATTCAGCTGGACTCATGCGGACATGTGTGGGGACAGCCTGTTTTCACGTCCACTTTCCTGTCATATAGACAGCTTGCCTGCCCAATCACGTTACAACATCTACGGATTTTAATAAAAAACTGCACACACAAGGAGACGAAGCAGAAGAACTAGGAAGTTACAGCCATGGCGACGCCGCCTGTAATAGAGTGATTCTATGTTGTCTGTCGCCATCTCCTGGTGAATGTTGGCTATAGCGTTATGGGGTTGCTTTTTGATTGGCCAATGTTGTACGTGGTGTTGCGCACCAGACGGCAAGTGACTCTAGCCAATGGAAGAACAAAGGTTACTGAAATAGTGAAAGGTAAGTGTTGTTGTTTTTTTTTTTTGTAACCAGCAAGCACAGTACAGTTAGTATAACAACTGTTTTTATAACTGTGTACTTGATAGGTGCCGTCTGAAATTCAACTATTTCTTTTATTTATGCATATATCAAATATATATAGGTAGGATTTACTGTATATATATGTGTGTATATATATATATATATATATATATATATATATATATATATATATATATATATATATATATATATATATGTATATGTATATATGAAATACTCGAGTTGGTGAATTATACTGCTCCCTTTTTAACCACGCCCCCAACCACACCTCCGCCCCACCCCCGACCACACCCCCATCACCTCCCGAAATTGGAGGTCTCAAGGTTGGCAAGTATGTTTCTTATCTGTACTGTAAAGTTCGAATTTGAATGACAATAAAAAGGAAGTCTAAGTCTATTAATGCAATCATTTTTTTGTGTTTAACTGTTTGCGGAAATTTTGACAGCCATGCTTATTTTATAAAAGTTTGGGTTTCCATAGTATTTTTAATTGTTATTATGTTCTTACATATTCTATGTTGCTCCACTATCTAAATATTATTTCCAAAGAGCAAGTCTTCTGGTTATTCCTATGGAAGCAAGCAAATAGGAAAACAGTGTTTGTCCATGAAAAGTGCTGGCTCACTGGACTCTTTGCATGCACAAAGTTAGCCCTTTACAAAGGTTCATAGATTGTTATGATGTCAGGGGACATGAAGATTCGTGAACCCGTTCTTTAAAAGCACCAACCGAGCACAGACCAACACTGGTTAAATAAAATTGCCCTCGTGTGTAATCTAAGCTCAGCACCATTCTGCCCATGGCGTTTCATTTCTAATAGTTATGTGAAGTCCACTGCATCAGCTCATGTGACCTAGAAGTGCCCTAGCCCTCCTTTTCTGCAGCCTTACAGTTGCAGACTGACAGCCACTTATTTTGCTTAGTCAGCTGTTGTTAGCTTTTCATGAAAGTTTTCGCATGTTGCATGAAAAGGTATTTTGGTTGAACATACAGTAGCTCAGTTTGTGTACATGGTATTTTGGAGTTTTCTCGGGTTATTGTGTAATATTTCTGTTAGAGCTTAGTGAAACTGACTGACTGAAGGGCAAGGAATAAGTTACTATACTGCATGTCTGGAGTCCCTTTGCTATTTTTTTGCTCCTGGAAGCTTGACAGTTGACTGACTTCTATGGACAATTGTGAAGAAGAGTAATAAAAATGGCACGTTGGCATAGCCTCCTTTTTCTGAGGCAACAGCTGCATGTAGAATACTTTATTCCACATCCGCTTAATAATTATTCACCGGCTGCATTCATACTCATGACTCAGACTCTTGTGCACTCTAATTATTCTTTACAAAGGAAATTGTTGCTTAGCAATCGCTTAACCCCTTCGACTTAAAAGGTTTTGGAAAATGTCATAATTGTACTCCTTCTTGTTTATAATCCTAAAAACAAAACAAAAAAGTTAACAACGGCCATGCAGAATATTGAAAAACACTGCCTCAATCAGAAGATTCTTCTGTATTTACAACAATTTTAAGCAAGGTTAGAGATTCTACCTATCACAGCTCATTGCGAGGTTTGTTCTCCCGGGATGCAAAAACTGACAACTCTGGACGAAAGCGTGAAGGTAGGACTTGATTGATTCTTCATAAAACATCCAACTACCAAGATACAGGCAAAACAACAAAGAGGCAAGCGTGCCTAACGAAACGAGAAGCTAAGACTTAGCATAGGCTCGGGAACTCCTCTCCCCTGCCACCTGCGGGCTGTGTGTCGGGCCACACCTGGATTAGCTGCGCCCTTGGATGTGCTGGCCCCCGCCAGGTTCCGTCTTGTGAACGCAAGATCTTTGACAAACAAAACGTTTATCCTGAAGGATTTCTTCACTTCACGCGGACTTGACTTCCTCTGTGTGACGGAAACATGGCTGAGAGCCGGTGAGTCCGCCCCTCTTAATGAACTTCTGCCTCCGGAGTGTTCCTACTTTAATTCTCCGCGGTCGTCCAGTCGAAAAGGAGGAGGATTAGCAGTCGTTTTTAAAAATGACTTTAAATGCTTCGAACGGTGCATGTTTGAGCTGGAGGGGGCGTGGCCTCCAGCTCCAGCTGATTTTCGGGAGAAAATTTCTTCCGGGAGGTTTTCGGGAGAGGTGCTGAATTTCAGGGAACAGACAAATCTTACCTGACATGAGCCTGAAGCAAACAATGAAGCCACGACGAGTGACCAGAAAAGGTAATGAGCAACAGGTGAGTGTAAAAGGCAGGTGAAAATCATAAGTAACCTTGGTGACTAAACAAACTCAGGAGGTGCACAAACAGGAACTAAATGAGTCCAAAAACAAACAGAACATAACTAAACAAAACATGATCCGGACCACGGATCATGACACTACCTCAGTAGTAGCATTTCGGTCCCATTTTTATACACTAACGTTTAAGTAGACCCCACTTTTAAACCAGTTGATCTGCCATCTCTTTTCTGCACAGATTAGTTGACCACTGAAGCTGTTCGAAGTTGGGACCCGGGATGGACCACTCATCTGTGCATCAGTTGGGGACGTCTCTGTGCTGCTGACTTGTCTCCACCCAAGACGATCTCCTGCTGGACCCACTATGGACTAGACTCTCACACCATGATCTCCATCCACTCGACGTCTATTGCACCCTGGTTAGGACGGTGTCCCGACATCTGCAGTCCTCTCCAAGGTTTCGCACAGTAATTCCATTGGGTTGAATTTTTTATTGGATGTTGTTGTGGCTTGTGCGGCCCTTTAGAGACACTAGTGATTTAGGGCTTTATAAATAAACTTTGATTGATTGATTGATTGATAGTAGACGGGAATAGAAAACCGGTTCTTGTTGAGAACCGATTCACAGTTTTTATTATTATTATCAAGGCCTGTAGGGGTGAATGGTCACCTTGCATGGCATCCAAACAGCACAAACGCTAGAGAGTTTGTTTACATTTCAGGCAAAAGGATGACAACAGTGCAACTTGCAATACTTATCAAAGGAAATAAATATTACCAATATACAGAAACATTTGCACACATTAAATGTGATCCATTTGAAGGAATGTTGCGTTTTTAATCCGCTCCAAGCCCGTAGTGAAAGACAACCATGGCAAGAGTTTATGTGGGCTGAAGCCCAGGGCCCCCCACCCTATCAGGGGCCCCTTATTTTGACAGCGAAATGCAATGATTGGTGTTCATAGATAGATAGTACTTTATTGATTCCTTCAGGAAAATTAGAAATGGCTGTCAATCACAAAGACAGCTCTGCTTCCTGTTGTGATTGTGTACTCTCGCTCTCTCAGCGGTGGTTTTTTTCGTTGCTCCCAGGCGGAGCCAGGTCAAGAGGTGTGAGAGCCAAGCGTGCTGACTACTGGCCAGCACAATTCTTGAAGTTGACTAGTCTCTGCCCCACTCTGAGACGCGAATGCGCTCGCCAGATTATCTTCAATTTAATTCAAATTTAACTGTAATTTAGAATTTTGCATTGCATCATTTTGTTAAGTAAAATCATGATGTTGTTAAAAGGGAACATTATCACCAGACCTATGTAAGCGTCAATATATACCTTGATGGTGCAGAAAAAATACCATATATTTTTTCAACCGAATTCCGAACTCTAAATGGGTGAATTTTGGCGAATTAAACGCCTTTCTGTTTATCGCTCATGTGGTGATGACGTCAGGACGTGACGTCACCGAGGTAATAAAGCCGCCATTTTCATTTTCAACACATTACAAACACCGGGTCTCAGCTCTGTTATTTTCCGTTTTTTCGACTATTTTTTGGAACCTTGGAGACATCATGCCTCCTCGGTGTGTTGTCGGAGGGTGTAACAACACTAACAGGGAGGGATTCAAGTTGCACCACTGGCCCGAAGATGCGAAAGTGTCTGCCGCCAGACCCCCATTGAATGTACCAAAGTGTCTCCACATTTTACCGGCGATGACAGAGATGTATGGATAACCTGCAGATGCATTTGCAACGATGAAGTCAACAAAATCACAAAGGTGAGTTTTGTTAATGTTGACTTATGTGCTAATCAGACATATTTGGTTGCGGCGCGACGGCCAGCTAATCGATGCTAACATGCTATTTACCGGCGGTGCTAAGACAGACATGGCACAGAGATGTATGGATAACCTGCAGATGCATTTGCAACGATAAAGTCAACGAAATCACAAAGGTAAGTTTTTTTTATGTTGACTGCCAGCTAATCGATGCTAACATGCTACGCTAATCGATGCTAACATGCTATTTACCGGCGGTGCTACAGCAGACATGGCACAGAGATGTATGGATAACCTGCAGATGCATTTGCAACTATATTACGTTTCATTCCACCCACATTTAATGCCAAACAAACACTTACCAATCGACGGATTTAAGTTGCTCCAGTGTCAAGAGATGCGAAAGTCCTGATCGTTTGGTCCGCACATTTTACCGGCGATGCTAACGCAGCTATTCGGCCATGCTATGGCTATGAATAGCGTCAATAACTTTTCGCTCAATAGCTTCAGTTTCTTCTTCAATACTTTCATACTCCAACCAACCGTTTCAATACATGCGTAATCTGTTGAATCGCTTAAACCGCTGAAATCCGAGTCTTATTCCGAGCTAATGTCGCTATATCTTGCTGTGGTATTCCCATTGTTTGTTTACATTGGCAGCACTGTATGACGTCACAGGGAAATGGATAGTCGCATCGCAAATAGCGAAAATCAAGCTCTTTAAAGCTTTTCTTAGGGATATTCCAAAACCGTTAAAATTTTGAAAAAAACTTAAAAAAATACAACAAGCCACTGGGAACTGATTTTTATTGTTTTTAACCCTTTTGAAAATGTGATAATGTTCCCCTTTAAGGTTTGGGGGCTCCCAAAACCCCCTTATGTTTAACGCGGCCTTGATGACAACCCAGTGGCCTCTGCTAATAATACTGCAGTACAGACCAAATGTTTGTCGGTGTTAGGGTGTCCACCCGCTCTTCTACTCTGAGTAATCCGATGTAACCTGTGGATTTGTGTGAAGTCAGAAAAAACCTTCAAGGCCTACTGAAACCCACTACTACCGACCACGCAGTCTGATAGTTTATATATCAATGATGAGATATTAACATTGCAACACATGTCAATACGGCTTTTTTAGTTTACCAAATTGCAATTTTAAATTTCCCGCGAAGTGTCATGTTGAAAACGTTGCGTTTGACGTCACTGGTTGTAGCGGACATTTTTTCCCAGCCCGATCCAAGCTATAAGTAGTCTGCTTTAATCGCATAATTACACAGTATTCTGGACATCTGTGTTGCTGAATCTTTTGCAATTTGTTCAATTAATAATGGAGAAGTAAAAGTAGAACGATGGAGGTGGGAAGCTTTTAGCCTTTAGCCACACAAACACAGCCGGTGTTTCCTTGTTTGAAATTCCCGAAGGTGAAGCTTTACTATGGAACAGAGCGGTCAAGCGAACATGGGTCCCGACCACATGTCAACCGGCAAGTTTCGGTGAGAAAATTGTGGTAATAAGTCGGCTCTTACCGTAGTTATTAGCGGAGCTTGCCTCCTCCTGCAGCTGCGGACTATTACCTCCTCCCACCGGAGACACTGGCGGTTACCGCACCCGTGGCCACACCCCTCCGACTTTCAGGTACCATATAATCTCACTAAAACACTAGTAACACAATAGGCAGATAAGGGATTTTCCAGAATTATCCTAGTAAATGTGTCTAATAACATCTGAATCGCTCTCACTGCCCTCGCCTTTTTTTTTTTTCCAGTCCTTCACCCTCACTATCCTCATCCGCAAATCTTTCATCCTCGCTCAAATTAATGGGGAAATTGTCGCTTTCTCGGTCCGAATCGCTCTAGCTGCTGGTGGCTATGATTGTAAACAATGTGAGGATGTGAGGAGCTCTACAACCAGTGACGTCACGCGCACATCGTCTGCTACTTCCGTTAAGGCTTTTTTATTAGCGACCAAAAGCTGCGAACTTTATCGTCAATGCTCTCTACTAAATCCTTTCAGCAAAAATATGGCAATATCGCAAAATGATCAAATATGACACATAGAATGGACCTGCTATCCCCGTTTGAATGAGAACATCTAATTTCAGTAGGCCTTTAATTGATAATCTGATTAACTCTTTATGCAGTTTTGTCAGATTTTCCTCCAGACTGTGAAACCATTGGTGAAAATGCAGTCAGTGAAGACTGTGGAGGGTTTAAAAAAATAAAGTTAAAGTACCATTGATAGTCACACACACACCAGGTGTGGTAAAATTACCCTTTGCATTTGACCCATCCCCTTGTTCCACACCCTGGGAGGTGAGGGGAGCAGTGAGCAGCAGCAGTGGCCGTATTCGGGAATAATTTTGGTGATTTAACCCCCAATTCCAACCCTTGGTGCTGAGTGCCAAGCAGGGAGGTAATGGGTCCTATTTTTATCGTCTTTGGTATAACTCACAACCTACCGATCTCAGGGCGGACACTAAACAGAAGGCCATTGAGCAGATGAGCAGGTACATAAAAATAGTTTTATTGTAGTATTTTTCTTTTGCTGCTTGTACTATATTGCTTTATTTCTATACTGTATTTAGTGTGATGATAAATAGTAATAATGCCGTCTCGTGTATGACATTTGCATTACATGACGAGGAACAGCGTCAGAATGGCTCAGAAGCTGGAAACCTCCACCCAGTCTGGGACGCCGTAAATCCAGGAAGATTGTGTAAATAAGAAGATATACTTATTTTTCTGCAAATAAGGGGCTTATTTTCAAAGTTGATGGTTGCAGAATTGCAATGACTTTGTCCTCGTCACCTAACCTTGTTGTGCATTAAGAATCTGGGTTTGAGGTTACTAAATGTCATGCATACAGAATTTTCGTTTGTAAATTATATCCCCATGCGTTTGCTTTTCATTTACATTACTTTGTGACTTGGTGCTCTGAAAAGATTTAAAATCAAAATCAGATTAAATATAATTTTGAACTGTGTTTATTCATGATTATCGCAATAAATTATTGCATGCATGGTTTAAATTAACCTGAAAAAAAACCCCAGTATGTTGATTCATAGGCAATTTAATTTTCAGAATACTGTACTTAAACATTTTTAAATGTTTTTTTTTAATTTACTTGCTCAAAACTTGGTAATAGTTTTGCCTAAGTTCCGTTTAGTTGTATTTTAAAGTAAAATTTGCCAACGAGTCTCATCACTCATATTTGCACTGATCTGATTGTGGAGTTAAAAACTCAGAAGTGTTAGTAATCTATGCCCTACATCAGTGGTTCTCAACCTTTTTTCGGTGATGTACCCCCTGTGAACATTTTTTTTAATTCAAGTACCCCCCAATCAGAGCAAAGCATTTTTGGTTGAAAAAAAAAAGATAAAGAAGTAAAATACAGCACTATGTCATTAGTTTCTGATTTATTAAATTGAATAGCAGTGCAAAATATTGCTCATTTGTAGTGGTCTTTCTTGAACTTTTTGGAAAAAATAAAAATAAAAATAACTAAAAACTTGTTGAAAAATAAACAAGTGATTCAATTATAAATAAAGATTTCTACACATAGAAGTAATCATCAACTTAAAGTGCCCTCTTTGGGGATTGTAATAGAGATCCATCTGGATTCATGAACTTAATTCTAAACATTTCTTCACAAAAAAAATAAATCTTTAACATCAATATTTATGGAACACGTCCACAAAAAAATCTAGCTGTCCACACTGAATATTGCATTGTTGCATTTCTTTTCACAGTTTATGAACTTACATTCATATTTTGTTGAAGTATTATTCAATAAATATATTTATAAAGGATTTTTGAATTGTTGTAATTTTTAGAATATTTTTAAAGAAAATCTCACATACCCCTTGGCATACTTTCAAGTACCCACAGGGGTACGCGTACCCCCATTTGAGAACCACTACCCTACATGGTCAAAATCATTGAAAACTACAATTCCCAGAATCCCAGGTAAAATGGCCGCCAACATTACTGATTGAAAGCACCTCAAAAGGAAGGAGGTTCAGTCAGACTCATTCACCAAACAAGCTACATGGAAGAAAGAACAACAAGCAGCCACAACTGCAAGATCCGCTCTGCAAGTTTCTCCAAACACACCAATGGTCGGTGAATATGCTTCATTTGATGACGATCGAAATGCTTTGTTTTATATGCTTAACTTGTACCTGCAAGCTAGTTAAATTTGCTTACTGAACTATCTTAATTTGTTTGTTTTAAACTGCTGGGTTCAAGTTGAATTACTGCATTACACTTTGAGAATTGATTGCATAATGTGTTTGACCAGTTTAAAGCACACGTAAAAGTTTAAAGGCCTACTGAAACCCACTACTACCGACCACGCAGTCTGATAGTTTATATATCAATGATGAAATATTAACATTGCAACACATGCCAGTACGGCTTTTTTAGTTTACTAAATTGCAATTTTAAATTTCCCGCGGAGTTTATTGTTGAAAACGTCACGGAATGATGACGCATGCGCGTGACATCACGGACTGTTAAGGAAATATTAGCGCTGCACGACTCGCGGCTAAGAGTCGTCTGCTTTAACCGCATAATTACGCGTTTTTTGGACATCTGTGTTGCTGAATGTTTTGCAATTTGTTCAATTAATATTGGAAATGTCAAAGTAGAAAGATGGAGGTGGGAAGCTTTAGCCTTTAGCCACACAAACACACGGTGATTCCTTGTTTAAAATTCCCGGAGGTGAAACTTTACTATGGATCAGAGCGGTCAAGCGAACATGGATCCCGACCAAATGTCAACCAGCATTTTTCGGTGAGAAAATTGTGGTAAAAAGTCGCCTCTTACCGGAGATCAGCTGAGCTTGCGCCGTCCATGCAGCTGCCGTCGACTTCCATCAGAGACTGGCCTCAAGACTCCCGTGGACACACCCCTCCGACTATCAGGTACTATTAAACTCACTAAAACACTAGCAACACAATAGCAAGATAAGGGATTTCCCAGAATGCAATCACCTTTTTTTTTCTAGTCCTTCGCTATCAATATCCTCAAACACAAATCTTTCATCTTCGCTCTAATTAATGGGGAAATTGTCGTTTTCTCAGTCCGTTTAGCTTTTACTGCTGGTGGCTCCCATTATAAACAATGTGAATATGTGTGGAGCCCTGCAACTCTTGACGTCGCGCGGACATACTTCCGGTAAAGGCAGGGCTTTTCTATTAGCAACCAAAAGTTGCAAACATTATCGTCGATGATCTCTACTAAATCCTTTCAGCAAAAATATGGCAATATAGCGAAATGATCAAGTATGACTCATAGAATGGACCTGCTATCCCCGTTTAAATAAGAAAATCTCATTTCAGTAGGCCTTTAAAGCTGAAGTTAAAGTGTTAAATGGTTTAAGCTTAAGTTAAAATGTCAAATGATTTAAGCTAAAAGGTTTAAAGTCAAAGCTTATGGTTTAATGTTTAAAAGTTAAAACAATATGTAGAAAGTTTAAAACATTCAGAGGTTTAAAAGCATTTGTAAAACATTGTTTGAAAATACCTGTGTTATTAGATTAACATCTCTGTTTCTGTAGTTTAAAGGTTTACAATAGAGATGCGCGGATAGGCAATTATATCATCCGCAACCGCATCACCAAAGTGGTCATCCACCCGCCGTCCACCCGAACCAACATTTTATCAGAATTGAACCCGCCCGCCAACCGCCCGCTGAAATACATCAGAGGTCGGCCGCCATTACCACTCACAGAGCTATTTAAACTTGTTTCACATAGTAATGAGGATTATTGGAGCCGCTAACGTTCTCGTGACTATCCAATAGTGTTCATCCTGATGACAAGAATAAGGGCGTGCTGTGAAGCCATTGCCTTTGACACCTTTAACAACATGTACAAACCGATTTCTAGTCCGGCAACATGTGTGCAGCTTCCGCAATCAGATGTACAAGATTCAAAGGCATACTGGGTGACACAGAGTACACTGATGGTTGTGATATAAACAACTTTAACACTTACTAATATGTGCCACGCTGTGAAGCCACACCGTGGGTCCTTTTTGGAGTAGAAGAGTGGAACTTAACACTGATCACTGACCCTATAAAAGTCTGTGCCGCCTTTCAGGTAACCATCCAGGGTTAAGGTATATGAGCATTGGCAAATAAATCTGATTCTGATGTGTGGTCAAACAAAATTGTATGTTTAATGTGCGTTTATCCATGATTAATGGAATGTTTTGTCATAAATCGCATGAGTTAAGTCGTTAAAGGGGAACATTATCACCAGACCTATGTAAGCGTCAATATATACCTTGATGTTGCAGAAAAAAGACCATATATTTTTTTAACCGATTTCCGAACTCTAAATGGGTGAATTTTGGCGAATTAAACGCCCTTCTGTTTAGCCCTCTTGAAGCGATGACGTCAGTATGTGACGTTGCCTGGGTAAGAAAGCCGCCATTTTCATTTTCTCAAACACATTAAAAACATTGGGTCTCAGCTCTGTTAATTTCCGTTTTTTCTACTATTTTTCAAACCCTTAGAGACATCATGCCTTATCGGTGTGTTGTCGGAGGGTGTAACAACACTAACAGGGAGGGACTCAAGTTGCAACACTGGCCCGAAGATGCGAAAGTGGCAAGAGATCTGCCGCCAGACCCCTATTGAATGTGCCGCAGTGTCTGCACATTTTACCGGCGATGCTAAGACAGACATGGCACAGAGATGTATGGATAACCTGCAGATGCATTTGCAACGATAAAGTCAACAAAATCACAAAGGTGAGTTTTGTTGATAATGTTGACTTATGTGCTAATCAGACATATTTGGTCGCTGCGTGACGGCCAGCTAATCGATGCTAACATGCTATTTAGGCGATAGCTGTATGTACAATTGAAACTATATTACGTTTCCTTCCGCCCACATTTAATCCGAAAAAAGCACTTACCAATCGACCGATTTAAGTTGCTCCAGTGTCACAAGATGCGAAAGTCCTGATCCTTTGGTCCGCACATTTTACCGGCGATGCTAACGCAGCTATTCGGCCATGCTATGGCTATGAATATCGTCAATAGCTATTCGCTCCATAGCTACAGTTTCTTCTTCAAAACTTTCATACTCCAACCAACCGTTTCAATACATGCGTAATCTGTTGAATCGCTTAAGCTGCTGAAATCCGGGTCTGAATCCAAACTAATGTCGCTATATCGTGCTGTGCTATTCGCCATCGTTTGTTGGCAGCACTGTATGACGTCACAGGAAAATGAACAGTGGCTTGGAGAGAGCGAAAATAAGGCACTTTAAAGCTTTTTTTAGGGATATTCCAGGACCGGTAAAATTTTGAAAAAAAAATTCAAAAAATACAACAAGCCACTGGGAACTGATTTTTATTGTTTTTAACCCTTCCGAAATTGTGATAATGTTCCCCTTCAAATCATTGTGAGGTATTCCTCATTTCCTTACTTCCAGCCAATGGGGCAGTATAGCTCGGTTGGTAGAGTGGCCGTGCCAGCAACTTGAGGGCTGCAGGTTCGATTCCCGCTTCCGCCATCCTAGTCACTGCTGTTGTGTCCTTGGGCAAGACACTTTACCCACCTGCTCCCAGTGCCACCCACACTGGTTTAAATGTAACTTAGATATTGGGTGTGACTATGTAAAGTGCTTTGAGTCACTAGAGAAAAGCGCTATATAAATATAATTCACTAATTCACTCTTCCCATGTATTCCTCTCCTGGCCTGTCTCTCTCCCTTTTCCTTCAGTTGCTTTGACGTTGGTGGAAGGCTGACTGGAGGTACTGAGCACACCTGTCTCTAATTACTGCCTCTCTTTTTAAGTTGATTTCCTGCACCTGCTGGATCGCTGGTTCTTTCCTTTGTGATCTCCGCTACAGTACATACAGACCATGCCGACCTGTCTAAAGGGTTTCATGTGCCTTAAATCTAATTTTTTTCTTCAGTTGCTTTGACGTTGGTGGAAGGCTGACTGGAGGTACTGAACACACCTGTCTCTAATTACTGCCTCTCTTTTTAAGTTGATTTCCTGCACCTGCTGGATCGCTGGTTCTTTCCTTTGTGATCCCCGCTACAGTACATACAGACCATGCCGACCTGTCCAAAGGGTTTCGTGTGCCTAAAATCAAATTTTCTTTGCTACTTCAGCAAGTTGTGTGTTAAAACTTTTTTTCTATTTTTTGTGGCTCTGGTACTACAACCAGTTCCATTATGGATTGTGTTATTCCCATGTTCTTTGCACAGTTAAGACTTTATACTCCTGCCTCCTCTCTGCTTCAGGGGTCCCTTCGCAAACTGAGCGTAACATTTTTAATTGATATAAAATTTGTGGTAAAATCAGTACAATGCTGGAGTTTGCTTCCATCTTACGGATCACCAGCCTGCTGTTCTTTGTCTACAGACAGTGGTCGAGTGTTCAAGGAGATCCACGTTCCGGATGCTGTTGCCAAATCTTCTTGAGCAGTGAAATAAAGGCTCCAACAGAGCCATGATACTACAGTAAGACGAAACACCAATTCCAGTCTCTGTGCTAAGTAATAGCCTTAGCTTCCTGTGTGTTCGGCACGTTGTCTTTTTGTTTCTAGACTTCTTGCTAAGTGTTAGCCTTAGCTTCCCGTGCGTTCGGCACATTCAATGTTTATTTATATAGCCCTAAATCACAAATGTCTCAAAGGACTGTACAAACCACTACGACTACGACATCCTCGGAAGAACTCACATAAGGGCAAGGAAAACTCACACCCAGTTGGACGCCAGTGACAATGATGACTATGAGAAACCTTGGAGAGGATCTCAAATGTGGGCAACCCCCCCCCCCCCCCCCCCCCCCTCTAGGGGACCGAAAGCAATGGATGTCGAGCGGGTCTAACATGATACTGTGAAAGTTCAATCCATAGTGGCTCCAAGACACCAGCGAGAGTCCCGTCCACAGGAAACCATCCCAAGTGGAGGCGGATCAGCTGCGTAGAGATGTCCCCAACCGATACACAGGCGAGCGGTCCATCCTGGGTCTCGACTCTGGAAAGCCAGTACTTCATCCATGGTCATCGGACCGGACCCCCTCCACAAGGGAGGGGGGGACAGAGGAGAAAACGAAAAGAAATGGCAGATCAACTGGTCTAAAAAAGAGGTCTATTTAAAGGCTAGAGTATACAAATGAGTTTTAAGGTGAGACTTAAATGCTTCTACTGAGGTAGCATCTCAAACTGTTACCGGGAGGGCATTCCAGAGTACTGGAGCCAGAACGGAAAACGCTATATAGCCCGCAGACTTTTTTTGGGCTTTAGGAATAACTAATAAGCCGGAGTCTTTTGAACGCAGATTTCTTGCCGGGACATATGGTACAATACAATCGGCAAGATAGGATGGAACTAGACATTGTTCTTTTGTTCGTTTCTGTCCGCTTATACTGTGTATTATTTATTAAATCGTCCTACTTTATACGTTTTCGTCCGGAGTGTCCTTTGCATCCTTGGGGAGAACAAAAACGCGCATCACCATGCGCTCAGAGTGTGACATTATTGACCTCAACCGCGAATACTAGCCCTTCGCCTGCTACACACACCAATTTTTTAACGACACCTATTTCCTCTCTTTTCCTCCCGCCTCTGGGTCAGGTCAGAGAACACCCAGTACCCTAACTGAGCTGTCCCAGGGTACACCTGTCACGCATTGAAATGTATTTAGTGAACAAATTTGGCACAGAGTCTTGGACACACATGAAGATACTGAACGACAAGAAATGAGTTGTCTTGGACATCTAGTCCAGATCTCTCCTGACCGCATCCTTGGTCAGGTGTCCTAGGTATGCTTAGCAGGAAGGAGACCCTTAGGTAGACCGAGGACATCCTGGAAGGATTGTGTCTCGCAGATGACCTGGGAATGCCTCAGTGTTCCTCGTGGAACTGAAAGAGGTAGCTAGAGACCGAGCAGTCTGGGCTTCCCTACTGAAAACACTGCCCCTGTGACCTGGATAAGCGGAAGAAAATAAATAGACGTATAGAACCACAACAGTCCAACTGCAATGCTAAATGTTCATGTCTCTACTCTATTGATATGACGTGTTTGTGTCTCGAAACAAAACCACTAAACTCTCATAGTAGAAAGGTGCTCAGTTCGGATGTTACTCACGGCTTAGCACAGCTCAAAAGATTATCCTTCAAGTTCTGTGCCTTCTCCCTTCCTTTCCTGGCTGTCTTGTCTTATTTCATTCTGCCTGGTCACATTACACGTGACACACACACACACACACACACACACAGACTTTTCATTTCCTGTCTGGCCTAAGGGTTTTGGTGCGATTTCATGCCCTTTTCCAGCATTTGAGTGGGTCTCAAAGAAACAATGGTGTGACATCCCAAGAGTGTGGCACCTTCCCTAATTGGTGTCTTTTTTTTTTTTTTTTTTACCGAGTACATCACATTTGCGCCTGTTCACCTGAAGTTCCCTCAGCAAAAGAACCCTTACCGTCCTACCTTGCTGTATCAACTTCAGCAAAATATCCAAGTTTTGGCAGATGCTCATCAAGATTTCTTTAACATAAGCATCTTGTTTGTGTGTGTTGTGTTTACAGAAGGTAAAGAAATCTGCACGTATTTAAGTATGCTTGCCTATAATTGTTTTCCCTAGCACTAATGACGGAGCTGGGGTTGAGTCTGCTGTTGTGTGTGTGTGTGTGTGTGTGTGTGTGTGTGGGGTGAAGTAATTCGATCAGCCAGAACTGTGAAATCACACATTAATGTCAGAAAAAATGAACTAATTTGTGGAAATAATTGGATAATCCAGTGGAAATAAATGTATTTCCCAGCTGTCTTGATTGACTGAGAAAAGGACTCTTGCATACAGCTCACAGAAGCTTTGAGTTCATGTTTTTGTGTAGATTTTTAAAATTTGCAGTTTTGATGGTAACAAGAGATTAGGGCTGGTTGGTGATATGGTCGATGATTGTGATACATTTCAGCTGGATTACGTCGATCAGTTGTTGGTATGGTACCTTGATCAAGCGACATGAGCTAATTGGTCAACTTTTTCCAGCTCCAATCAATTTTCCGTTCGGGCTCCAGTACTCTGGAATGCCCTCCCGGTAACAGTTCGAGATGCCTCCTCAGTAGAAGCATTTAAGTCTCACCTTAAAACTCATTTGTATACTCTAGCCTTCAAATAGACTCCCTTTTTGAACCATTTGATGTGCCGTTTCTTTTCTTTTTCTCCTATGTCCCACTCTCCCTTGTGGAGGGGGTCCGGTCCGATGTCCATGGATGAAGTTCTGGCTGTCCAGAGTCGGGACCCAGGATGGACCACTCGTCTGGAGTTGGGACCCAGGATGGACCGCTCGCCTGTGTATCGGCTGAGGGACATCTCTGCGCTGCTGATCCGCCTCCGCTTGGGATGGTTTCCTGCTGGCTCCGCTGTGGACTGGACTCTCGCGGCTGTGTTGGATCCACTATGGACTGTACTTTTCACAGTATCATGTTAGAAACGCTCTACATCCATTGCTTTCGGTCCCCTAGAGAGGGGGGCGGGTTGGTTGCCCACATATGTGGTCCTCTCCAAGGTTCTCATAGTCATCATTGTCACCGACGTCCCACTGGGTGTGAGTTTTCCTTGCCCTTATGTGGGCCTACCGAGGATGTCGTAGTGGTTTGTGTTGTGGTTTGTGCAGCCCTTTGAGACACTAGTGATTTAGGGCTATATATATAAACATTGATTGATTGATTGAATCACCGCGGAAATAAAGAGTACGAGCGAACCCGGAGCTAAACGCGCAGCTGAGGGCAGCAAAATAAATGTCAACCGTTACTTGGCGATATCTGTCGGAAAAGAAAATATTTTTGAGAAGAGAACTAACTCAATGCTGGTCGTGTGTCAGTGTTTTGATTTGCCAAAAGTCGATGTTAGAGGTATGTACAACACTACTGTTAGCGATATTTTAACTTGAATCCATCTGTATTATTAATAGAGTTTCCACATTTGCAAGTAACAATAATGCCAACAGTTTATGCAGTATTATAATTCAAATATGGTAAGGATTACTGTGGAAGTTTCTCTTCTCCGGGTTCCTCGGACCACCAAGCACTGACATGACGATTCAGTTTCAAGGTTCAGAACACCGTTTTTATTTTCCAAGAGTTCAATCGCTCAGGTGCTTTTCAGCAATTATCTTTTCTGGCTCTCTCCTCTCTCCTCCCCGGCTGCTGCCTTTTAACAGAGCGACAGGTGATTAGATAACCAGGCCCAGGTGGGCCATCTACGCACCTGTCGCTGATCTCGAAGCCGGTCCTTGCACACCCCGTTTCGCTGAAAGTCCGCAGGCTACGCCCCCCTCCACAATTACATTTTAAAACTTCTTCATTATCCCAGGCGGGCCCTTTTGTATAGTTTGGGTCTTGCATCCCTGCACAAACACCCAGGATTGTAAAATAGTTTATTTTATCTATCCATCCATCTATTTTTTACCGCTTATTCCCTTTGGGGTGGCGGGGGAAGCTGGTGCCTATCTCAGCTACAATCGAGCGGAAGGCAATGTACACCCTGGACAAGTCGCCAACTCATCACAGGGCCGACACAGATAGACAGACAACATTCACACTCACATTCACACACTAGGGCCGATTTAGTGTTGCCAAGCAACCAATCCCCAGGTGCATGTCTTTGGAGGTGGGAGGAAGCCGGAGTACCAGGAGGGAACCCACGCAGTCACGGCAAGGACATGCAAACTATACACAGAAAGATCCCAAGCCCTGGATTGAACCCTGACTACTCAGGACCTTGGTATTGTGAGGCAGACGCACTAACCCCTCTGCCACCTTGAATATGTTTCTATATTTGGCTTGCTATCGAGTAAAAATATATTTTATGATATGTTGTCATGCTCAACCTTTTTTTGAAGGCGTTGTTTGCAACCGTTTTACACAGACGCCCAGAGTTTGCCAACTTTCCAATTTGTTTTAAGCATTATTATCCCACACTCGGTGTCAGAGCTTGGTCCGCATTGCCGGCAGTAAGTCGAACACATTTCCAGTGAGGGTTGGACTCCGCCAAGGCTGTCCTTTGTCACCGATTCTGTTCATAACTTTTATGGACAGAATTTCTAGGCGCAGTCAAGGCGTTGAGGGGTTCCGGTTTGGTGACCGCAGGATTAGGTCTCTGCTTTTTGCATATGATGTGGTCCTGATGGCTTCATCTGACCGGGATCTTCAGCTCTCACTGGATCGGTTCGCAGCCGAGTGTGAAGCGACCCGAATGAGAATCAGCACCTCCAAGTCCGAGTCCATGGTTCTCACCCGGAAAAGGGTGGAGTGCCATCTCCGGGTTGGGGAGGAGACCCTGCCCCAAGTGGAGGAGTTCAAGTACCTAGGAGTCTTGTTCACGAGTGAGGGAAGAGTGGATTGTGAGATCGACAGGCGGATCGGTGCGGCGTCTTCAGTAATGCGGACGTTGTACCGATCCGTTGTGGTGAAAAAGGAGCTGAGCCGGAAGGCAAAGCTCTTAATTCACCGGTCGATCTACGCTCCCATCCTCATCTATTGTCATGAGCTTTGGGTCATGACCGAAAGGATAAGATCACGGGTACAAGCGGCCGAAATGAGTTTCCTTCGCCGTGTGACGGGTCTCTCCCTTAGAGATAGGGTGAGAAGCTCTGCCATCCGGCAGGAACTCAAAGTAAAGCCGCTGCTCCTTCACATCGAGAGGAGCCAGATGAGGTGATTCGGACATCTGGTCAGGATGCCACCCGAACGCCTCCCTAGGGAGGTGTTTAGGGCACGTCCAACCGGTAGGAGGCCACGGGGAAGACCCAGGACACGTTGGGAAGACTATGTCTCTTGGCTGGCCTGGGAACGCCTCGGGATCCCCCGGGAAGAGCTAGACGAAGTGGCTGGGGAGAGGGAAGTCTGGGTTTCCCTGCTTAGGCTGCTGCCCCCGCGACCCGACCTCGGATAAGCGGAAGAAGATGGATGGATGGATGGATATCCCACACTCTTCCAGCTTCCAGCATGCAATGACGTAACCACGCCTTTACGTAAAATGTGCACTCGCATTATTTTTGTGTGTTTTTAGCAAATAAATGATAAATGGGTTGTATTTGTATAGCGCTTTTCTACTTTCAAGGTACTCAAAGTGCTTTGACACTACTTCCACATTTACCGATTCACACACTGATGGAGGGAGCTGCCATGCAAGGCGCTAACCAGCACCCATCAGGAGCAAGGGTGATGTGTCTTGCTCAGGACACAACGGACGTGACGAGGTTGGTACTAGGTGGGGATTGAACCAGGGACTGCCTCTCTTTTTAAGTTGATTTCCACGCCATCCCTGACTAAATGATAGCGATTGAGGGTATATTCCATCATCATAACAACAATTCTGCAAATAGTGCATGAGAAGGGCCCTGAGTGACAAGCCTAAAAGCTGAATACATTCCTCAGAATGATGAGCAATTTTTCTTTCAATGTGATTAGTATTTTGGGAAAAATATATAAAGTAAATAAAAAAAAAAGCCTACACAAGTACAGTATGTTCTGTTAAACTACCAAAGGTAAGTTAGCCGGTGGTGTTCTTGTACTATTTTTTCCTTTTAAAATTCAATTGTAAGCAACTTGCAAACAACCCTTTTAATTTTCTTTATTCAGTTTGCGTGTTAATAAATTAAAACACTAACTAATTTAGCTAGTTTATTTAGATTTTAGTACTGATGCTTTAAAACCTGCATTAATGAAAATGAAATTAAACGTTGTTTTTTTTTGTTTTTTTGGACATATTCCCAACCCTATCTTATGTTCTACTGAATTACTTCCAAACATAACAGGAAACTGTTCTGATGAATATGCCTACAAGGCAGTTTATCCCTTTTAGTGATGCCGGCTCAATTACAGATTCTCCCAACTGAGTACTAAAAGTAAGCTTTTTTCCTCTTTGGTCGGAGAAATAAAAATGCGGGTATTAGTCGTTGCTTGTTTTAGAGCAGGGATGTCAAACGTACGACCCGAGGTCCGGATCAGGCCAGCGACCAGGTTTTATCCAGCCCGGGACTAGTTTGCTAAGTATAGCAATTAACCAGAATTTATTTAATGACGGAAACAGCTGTTCTAAATGTGTCCACTGGATGTTGCAATGTCAACTAAATCCAACCCCCCCGTCCCAACCCCCTCTACATCCCACCCCCCGGATTGTAAATAATGTTAATAATTAAATGTATATACTCTGATGATTAACTTGTGTGATGACTGTATTATGCTGATAGTATATATTTGTACTGTCGTTTGTTTGTGATCATGTTCTGTTTAGTTATGTTCTGTTTTGTTTTTGACTCCATTAGTTCCTGTTTTTGCGCACCCTGGTTTGTTTTAGTTTCCATGACTACCAAATAGTTTTCACCTGTCATGCCACGCACCTGGTTCATTTGGACTCATGCACCTTTTAATCACCACAGCATTATTTAAGCCTGTAGTTGCCAGGCAGTCAGCTTGGCGACATCACCCTCTATCACCTTCTAACACAACCTTGTTATCCATGCCGATGCTCTCCAGCCATCATCCTGTGGGTAGCATGGACCATCGGTACATGATGAATGATAGCAGGTTTGACTCTCGTTTATTATTTCAATAAACATGTCTTGGCTCCAGTCGGTCGCGCCAATTTCTAGCGCGACCACTTTTCCTGCTCGTCTCGGCGCACTTTTCGGTGGCCGGTGGCTGCGTCTTCGGCGGGGGCTCATCTCTCTTCTGGTCGCTCTTGTCGTCTTTGTCGTCTGTCGTTTCCTCTCCTACTTCTGCCACAATTGCTCCTCCTTCTCCCCTTTTAAACTGCAGGAGCAGATGCAGGGATTGAGAGCAGGTGTGTGGTAGACTGATGGCTGCCGCGTCACAGACACGGCGTGAAGGTAAGGACATCTTTTAATCAATAACTCAAAAAAGGAACGAACGAAAGGCGCTCACAACGGAGGTACAAAACTTGGCTATGAAAACAAGAACTTGCACTACGGCAAAACTATGGTCATACTGTAAAACAAGAACTTGCTCTATGGCATTGTGGAGAGGCCGAGCCGACAGCAGGATAGGACAAACAGCGGTCCTACCAAAGATATAAATGACGAAAAATAAAGATAGAATGCTATTAACCGCAACATGTAAGTGATTCCCAAAGCCCAAAAAAAGTCTGCGGGCAACAGAGCGTTTTTATTTCGGGCTCCAGTACACTGGAATGCCACTTCAGTAGAAGCATTTAAGTCTCACCTTAAAACTCATTTGTATACTCTAGCCTTTAAATAGACTCCCTTTTTAGACCAGTTGATCTGCCGTTTCTTTTCTTTTTCTCCTATGTCCCACTCTCCCTTGTGGAGGGGGTCCGGTCCGATGGCACTGGATGAAGTACTGGCTGTCCAGATTCGGGACCCAGGATGGACCGATGGCGGCATAGCTCGGTTGGTAGAGTGGCCGTGCCAGCAACTTGAGGGTTGCAGGTTCGATTCCCGCTTGTGCCATCCTAGTTACTGCCGCTGGGAGCAGGTGGGCAAGACACTTTACCCACCTGCTCCCAGTGCCACCCACACTGGTTTAAATGTAACTTAGATATTGGGTGTCACTATGTAAAGCGCTTTGAGTCACTTGAGAAAAGCACTATATAATTCACTTCACTTCACTTCACCGCTCGTCCAGAGTCGGGACCCAGGATGGACCGCTTGCCTGTGTATTGGCTTGGGTCATCTCTACGCTGCTGATCCGCCTCCGCTTGGGATGGTTTCCTGCTGGCTCCGCTGTGGACGGGACTCTCGCTGCTGTGTTGGGTCCGCTTTGGACTGGACTCTCGCGGCTGTGTTGGAACCACTATGGATTGAACTTTCACGGTATCATGTTAGACCCGCTCGACATCCATTGTTTTAGTCCTCTCCAAGGTTCTCATAGTCATCATTGTCACCGACGTCCCACTGGGTGTGAGTTTTCCTTGCCCTTATGTGGGCCTACCGAGGATGTCGTAGTGGTTTGTTTTGTGGTTTGTGCAGCCCTTTGAGACACTAGTGATTTAGGGCTATATAAGTAAACATTGATTGATTGATTGATTGATGATTTGTACATTTTCAGAATATGCTTTTTTTAAACAAAGATTTGAAGTTGTCTTTATCTTTAAGTTATATTGCCGTGATTTAACCCGTCCGGCCCACTTGGGAGTAGATTTTTCTCTAAAATGAGTTTGACACCCTTGTTTTAGAGGCAGGGGGCAGCTCTGTTGTGCACTGAAACGATGAGGTCGTATTAATTTGGTAACCAGTTCTCATCTGTGCATTGGTTGCTGGGTTTTGGATCTTCTTTTGTGTAAAAAAATACTGCAGTTATTTCCCCTCTGAAATCCCCTTGCTTTCCAGCATCGGTGACTAAGTCAGCCCTGCATCGCGTGTCACGCTTGTCTGCAATAATTGTTCTCTCATTTCCACAGTCTATCTCTGTGGCAGATGATTGCATGTTTAAGGCTGACTCACAGTTCAGCCGCCTTTTGTCCTAGTTTTCCTGCATCTGAAATGGTTTCACACCTGTCTCATGAACCTCTTTCATGAGCTCACTAACTCGGCATTAAACAGCCACAACACTAAATTCACCCCCAGCCATAAGTAGACAGGAGTTCACTCCACTGCTTCCCCATATTCTTCCAATCTTGCTGGCTCCCTCATTATCAATGCATGGTTGCATGTGTTAGTCAGTGTAGTGTAAATGCTTTCAATAGCTATCTGGGAGGGCTGGGAGAGTTAAAATTTCCATTCTATTGCACATTCCTCTCTGCCGGGTCTCCGGGGACGGTTCGGGGATTGCTGGGGATCCCTGGAGGTTGAACACCAAGCCTCGGGCAGTGTGAACAGATTCAGTTCAAGATGGAAATTCAGATTATTTGTCCTTATACAGAATGTATACTGTTGTGTGTCATGGGACAGAATGGCTGTTTGGTTTGTCATCTCATGACAGATTGCACGTTTTACTATGTATACAAAGTTGCCTTTGCTTGCGGTTTTCTTAGCGTTTGTGTTAATATTTATTTAGTAGCATATTTGCTCCAAGTTTACACAATGAACAGTCGTGGTCAAAAGTTGACATATAATCAGGGGCGGTTCTAGGCATGCTTATATGAGGGGGCAGTCAGATATGTGAAGGGGGCATCATGTGTACACATCATGCTCCAGCACTTTTTTTTCTGTTCTTATAGTAACGATGCTTTCTTCATTGAAATGGGTCTTTAGCTATGTGTCCAACCCCAACCTGGAGTAGTGGATTGCACTTTGTCAGGCCTCTACCTTCAGACATGTCCAACTTGGGTGTCCCACCTGAAGACTAAGCTCCCGCTGTTATAGCTCTTACGGTCACTTGAGGCACGCAAACCCCCTGACCACAATAAGGTGGCAATCCCTCAGGGGGGAGAATGAAAAATAAAAATAAATGAATAAAATAAAATAAAACATCCTTCATCCAGATTTTATCAACCAACAACATAACATTTATCCTAACTGGATGGCCTAACTCTCAAATAAATGTTGACCCAAAGTAGGACTTCACACACTACAGTCAATATTTACAAAACTGAAAGGTAGTCTGATGAATAATGATCAAAAAGAATCTCAAACTATCATTGCTGCTACTACATGCAGGAGCAGGACTAGACTTTTTAAATGCTCTAAAAAATGGATGCATTACAGTCAGAGCATTAACTTTCTCTTTGTGAGCTGCTGGAAGCTGGAGCAGAAAATAAGTAAGCTTGAACAACAACAGAAAAAACCTGCTGTGATTACATGAAGAAAAACAACAACAGTACAGGACTACAGCCTGGGGCGGGACTTTACGTAGGGGTCTGTCAGACACAGGTCACTTGTCTTCAGTTTGTCACATGCAGTGAACGTGGGCACTCATCTGGGCACAACATTCATTCACTCCAATGTATGTGTGTTGCCCACTTGCTTGGAAATTGATGAAAACGGCAGTGTTTTTGTTTTTAGGTGTCTTGGTCATATCAAATGAAACTTATAATTTGTTTATTACAAAATGCAGATTGAAACATTAAAGGTTGACGATGTAGAATTACAAGAAAAACAACAGAAAAAGAATTCCTGCAGTCGATTGCCAGACCGTTGCTAAGTAAAACGGGCCGTTGCTAGGGACTCCGCAGTGAACAGAGGACAGCAGAGGAGGACTGCTAAGCAGGATATATACCTTATGTTTCATTTTTACCCTCATTAACAGCATCATAAATGACTTGCAGCTTGTTACAGGGACAGTGGAGGCTCTCTGCCTTCCAAACCACTGCTGCTCAGAGCCTCCGTTGTCACTGCTCTCGTCAAGTTGTAAAAAAAAAAAAAAAAAAGGAACTCCGTAGCACCGAAAGTCCGCGACGATAAACGTGTTTATGACAGATAAGACTACACAAATACACCCATCCTAACAAGTATTTGATAAATGTAGACAACTTTTCCTTTTCTTTTACTTTCATACTGCAACAGTGATTGGATGTTTACTGAGGGCTGAGGGGGGTGTGCTGGTGTGTGTCCGCTGCGCAGCCTGTGGAATGTTGAATACACGCACAGCGGAGGGAGGGATGAGAGGGAAGCCGACACTACTATATCGTGTGTGTCCCTCTTTCGGCGGATTTTTCCGCTAGTGCAGATAATTTTGTCAACTTGTAATGTAGTAATTTTGTGAGTTTATTAAAATTTGCTTTCTCAAATTTTGATTTGAGGGGGCAAGACATTTATTTAAGGGGGCTCTGCCCCCTCTTGCCCCTGCGTAGAGCCGGCCATGCATACAATAGTAAAGAACATACTGTCATGGCTTTTTTGAGTTTCCAATAATTTCTACAACTCTTATTTTTTTGTGATAGTGTGATTGGAGCAACTCGGTCACAAAAAACGTTCGTGAAGTTTGGTTCTTTTATGAATTTATTATGGGTCTGCTGAACATGTGACCAAATCTGCTGGGTCAAAAGTATACATACAGCAATGTTAATATTTGGTTACATGTCCCTTAGCAAGTTTCACTGCAATAAGGCGCTTTTGGTAGCCAACCACAAGCTTCTGGTTGACTTTTTGACCACTCCTTTTAACAAGATTGGTGCAGTTCAACTAAATGTGTGGATTTTCTGACATGGACTTGTTTCTGCAGCATTGTCCACACGTTTAAGTCAGGACTTCTGGAAGGCTATTCTTAAACGTTAATTCTAGCCTGATTTAGCCACTCCTTTACCACTTTTAGCGTGTGTTTGGAGTCATTGTCTTGTTGGATCACCCAACTGCGCCCAAGAGCTAACCTCGAGGCTTATGATTTTAGGTTATTCTAAGGAATTTGGAGGTAATTCTTCTTTCTCAATTTCCCATTTACTAACTGTAAAGTACCAGTTCAATTGGCAGTTAAACAGGCCCAGAGCATAATACTACCACCACCATGCTTGACGGTAAGTGTGGTGTTCCTGGGAATAAAGGCCTCACATTTTCTCCTCCAAAAATATTGGTGTGTATTGGGCTCAATTTTTGTTTCATGTAACATCTGGAGGAAAGTTCTGTGGTCAGAACACCATGAAGAAGGGCTGTCAAAGA
>NC_084615.1:70788503-70806003 GCF_033978795.1 Nerophis ophidion | reverse complement strand
ATTTGTAAACCAAGAAGAAAATTATTTGAGAACATTTAAATATTGACCTAATCCCTCTTGCATATATCATATACAATACTGCCCTTGATATCAACACTACCAATTTATGGGTTGATCCATGCATTGACGATGACGCGAATTACCCCCAAAATGTAATGACTTGTTCCTTATCCCATTTTGGATAATTCTTGAAAGTTACATGAAAATATGCCAACAACTTTTCAACAATCCTGATCAGGGGCGCTCACACTTTTTCTGCAGGCGAGCTACTTTTCAATTGACCAAGTCGAGGAGATCTACCTCATTCCTATTTATAATTTATATTTATTTATTTATGAAAGAGACATTTTTGTTAACAAGTTAATGGTGTTTAATGATAATACAAGCATGTGTAACACACATAGATTCCTTTCTTTCATGAAGACAAGAATATAAATTGGTGTATTTGATTCTGATGACTTGCATTGATTGGAATTGGACAGTGGTGCTGATAACGTCCGCATTTTCAAATGGAGGAGAAAAAAAAGTCCTCCTTTCTGTCCAATACCACATGAAAGTGGTTGGATTTGGCATCTCATTTGTCCAACTTGCATACTCGTTTTTAAACACTTTGTTATGAGAGTAGCATATGTGTGTGGCCCTTTAATGTCTGGCAGCAGGTGAGTGACGTCAGTGACTGTGCGGGTGGGCAAGCAAGGGAGAAAGCGGTCGCTGAGGGCGGGGGAGAAATACATTGGCATCAAACTCCGTAGCTTGCTAGCTTGTGCACGCTAGCTTTCTGAGACTCTTATTTTGTTAGCACAGGCAGGATGAAACAGGTCTTTTATGGTGAAGACAGGAACTGTGCTGTCGGTCTTTAGAGTTTTGACAGTAGGTACGGAGTCTCTAGAAATAAAATGTGTTTCTCTGCGTCCGCCCTGTTAGTGATTTTTTTCTTAAATATGAGCTCGCAGCAGCCAGCGTCATCTCACAAGATCCTCGGGTGCCGAGAATGTCAAACAACTGACGAAAGTGAAGTCTTATTATGATTGATGATTGCTCATTTTTGGGTCTATTTTTTAATGCCTGGCTTGAGATCGACTGACACACCCTCCGAGATCGACCAGTCGATCGCGATCGACGTAATGCCCACCCCTGATCTAGATAGTACTTTATTGATTCCTTCAGGAGAGTTCATTCAGTCTATAGTGGAATGAAAGAAATGGAGTGAACCCACTTGAAAGGCGTCCATTGTCTTTGTCTCTGTTGGTGGAGGTGGGACTACTGGCCTACACACACAGAACCTTCAGTTTGGAACATAGTGGACATTATCTGTATCAGCCCCATTTTGGACAGACAAACACACAAATAATTACCATATTTTCCGGACCATAGGGCGCACCGGATTATAAGGCGCACTGCCGATAAATGGTTTATTTTTGATCTTTTTTCATATATAAGGCGCTCCGGATTATAGGGCGCATTAAAGGAGTCAAATTATTATTACTATTATTATTTTGTTCTAAATGGAAAACACTTCCTAGTGGTCTACATGTCATGTAATGGTGGTTCTCTGATCAAAATGTTGCATAGATTATGTTTTATAAATCATCTTCAAGCCGCTTTCTGACAGTCGGTCCAGGATGCGGCATTTTGTGGTCGGTCTTATTTACATGGATCACCTTCGGCAGTGTCTTCTCCCGGTCATCTTTGTTGTAGCGGTGTAGCGTGCAAGGACAGGAGTGGAAGAAGTGTCAAAAGATGGAGCTAACTGTTTTAATGACATTCAGACCTTACTTAAATCAATAACGGTGCAGCATCTCATCATCCGTGGCTCACTATTATAACAATAACAACGCCGGAAATGTTTCCCGTGAAAAACCGTCACCCCGGAACTCTAATAACTAAAGTTCCTTGGGTGGATAATGTAAACTCACTACACCGGTATGTTTTACCGCTTTCATTGCGAGTTTACTGACAGATATAAGTAAGAACTTTACACTATTTTATATTAAAAATGGCAACAGCAGAGGATGAATGACCCATAACAAAGAAGATAGAGAAAAAGAAGAAGCTTATCGACTACGTTGTAGGCACGGACTACAAAGGTGGACCTGCGCAAATTTTCAGGACTTATGCAGATCCCAAATACAGATCAGCAGGTACCAGAAGCTAAGAATAGTTGCTTTTGCATAACATTTCAAAACAAAATGCCAGATAATGTCTTACGTTATACACACACAATAATAATACTCGTATGTTGAATCGCAGTACAATCCATCAAGCGGTACAGCTTCAAAGCTTACTAAAGTCATACAAAACTTTTTGATAGATTTTTAAGCGTTGTGTGTAATGTTCTGTATTTTCAATGGAACATATACAATTATGGTGTTGTTTAGTGAGTCATATTGCAGTCTACACATTTCTCTTATGTGTGACTGCCATTATATTGCAGTCAACATGTCTTTTATGTGTGACTGCCATCTACTGGTCACACTTGTCATTTCACCATGCATCAAATAAAATAGCTTTGAGGTCGGCAAGCACAACTAAAATGATTCCAGGTTATAAGGCGCACTGTCGAGTTTTGAGAAAATAAAAGTATTTTAAGTGCGCCTTATAGTCTGAAAAATATGGTACATAACCTCCTGGCAGAGGTACTCATAGTATAGTCACATACTTGTTTTTTGATTGATTGAGACTTTCTTTAGTAGATTGCACAGTACAGTACATATTCAGAAGAATTGACCACTAAATGGTCACACTCAAATAAGTTTTTCAACTTGTTTAAAGGCCTACTGAAATGAGATTTCCTTATTTAAACGGGGATAGCAGGTCCATTCTATGTGTCATACTTGATCATTTCGCCATATTGCCATATTTTTGCTGAAAGGATTTAGTAGAGAACATCCACGATAAAGTTAGCAACTTTTGGTGCTGATAAAAAAGCCTTGCCTTTACCGGAAGTCGCAGACGATGACGTCACAAGGGTGAGGGCTCCTCACGTCCTCACATTGTTTATAATGGGAGCCTCCAACAGCAAGAGCTATTCGGACCGAGAAAACAACAATTTCCCCATTAATTTGAGCGAGGATGAAATATTCGTGGATGAAGATGATATTGATATTGATAGTGATAGTTAAAAAAATAAAGAAAAGGCGATTGCATTGGGACAGATTCAGATGTTTTTAGACACATTTACTAGGATAATTCTGGGGAATCCCTTATCTTCCTATTGTGTTGCTAGTCTTTTAGTGAGATTAAATAGTACCTGATAGTCGAAGGAGTGTGTCCACAGGTGTCTTGAGGCCAGTGTTTGAGGGAAGTCACGGCAGATACAAGGACGGCGCAAACTCAGCTGATCTCCGGTAAGAGGCGACTTTTTAACACAATTTTCTCACCGAAACTTGCCGGTTGACGAGTGGTTGGGAACCATATTCGCTTGACCGCTCTGATCCATATTAAAGCTTCACCTCCGGGAATTTTAAACAAGAAATCACTGTGTGTTTGTGTGGCTAAAGACTAAAGCTTCCCAACTCCATCTTTCTACTTTCAATCAATCAATCAATGTTTACTTATATAGCCCTAAATCACTAGTGTCTCAAAGGGCTGCACAAACCACTACGACATCCTCGGTAGGCCCACATAAGGGCAAGGAAAACTCACACCCAGTGGGACGTCGGTGACAATGATGACTATGAGAACCTTGGAGAGGAGGAAAGCAATGGATGTCGAGCGGGTCTAACATGATACTGTGAAAGTTCAATCAATAATGGATCCAACACAATCGCAAGAGTCCAGTCCAAAGCGGATCCAACACAGCAGCGAGAGTCCCGTTCACAGCGGAGCCAGCAGGAAAACATCCCAAGCGGAGGCGGATCAGCAGCGCAGAGATGTCCCCAGCCGATACACAGGCGAGCAGTACATGGCCACCGGATGGGACCGGACCCCCTCCACAAGGGAGAGTGGGACATAGGAGGAAAAGAAAAGAAACGGCAGATCAACTGGTCTAAAAAGGGAGTCTATTTAAAGGCTAGAGTATACAAATGAGTTTTAAGGTGAGACTTAAATGCTTCTACTGAGGTGGCATCTCGAACTGTTACCGGGAGGGCATTCCAGAGTACTGGAGCCCGAAATGAAAACGCTCTATAGCCCGCAGACTTTTTTTGGGCTTCACCTCCGGGAATTTTAAACAAGGAATCCCCGTGTGTTTGTGTGGCTAAAGCTTCCCAACTCCAACTTTCTACATTGACTTCTCCATTATCAATTGAACAAATTGCAAAAGATTCAGCAAGACAGATGTCCAGAATACTGTCTAATTGCGCCATAAAAATAGACGACTTTTAGCCGCAAATGGTGCTGCGCTAATATTTCCTGACAGTCCGTGACATCACGCGCACGCGTCATCATTCCGCGACGTTTTCAACAAGAAACTCCGCGGGAAATTTAAAATTGCAGTTTAGTAAACTAAACCGGCCGTATTGGCATGTGTTGCAACGTTAATATTTCATCATTCATATATAAACTATCAGACTGCGTGGTCGGTAGTAGTGGGTTTCAGTAGGCCTTTAAGTCTGGGTCCATGTTAAACAATTCATGGTAATGTCATGTTATGTGCTGAGATGAATACAAGTTGGTAGCCGGGACCTACATACAAAATGTTGGAAATGGATGTGCTGACACTCAACAAGCATTTTTAAAATACAAGTTTGAATAACAACAATGTTACTCGTGCAACAAAATATCAAAGGGACACAAAATTGAGAGGAACGTAATCACCCTTGGATAATTTCTACTTAACAGGAAATAAAATAGAAATTAATTGAGCAGCGAAACATGCTTAATCCTTGTGCATGCTTGCATCCAAGGATACTCTTACTGCTCATCCTTTATACGTCCGGCTGAGCCTTTTTGTGAAATGTATGGTCGTCAGACTTTATTTCCTTTTTTTTTTTTTTCATTCCTTTTCTGCACGGAAGGAGGGAAGGTTATGGCGCACAATAACTGTCATGCTGCCTTATTTTACAGTCGTCATGCTTTACACCAGCACTGTGTAATAGCATGGCAATCATCGGCAATTAACAGGATGTGAGCTCGCATAAAGAGCTGCCAATTTACATGATTTGACGACACTTGACTTTGTCACTACTAGCAGAAGCTTCCGGTCATTTCTACACCAAAAGCTATGATAAGACATGCCTCGCATAACCAAGTGGTAGAGTTGGTTTTAGAACAATGAAACCATTCTAAGTTGTTGTTGTACCACAGAATGTATGTGTGGTCTGACAATGTTCGCTGACCCACAATTCAACGAGGGCTCTATGCTCCAGCGAATCTTTCTTCAATCTACTATACTTTAACACCCAAGGAATTGGGAAAGGAGGAAGCACTGATAGATTTCTTCTTAGCTTCGAGCACTTCTCACTTTTGCAGTTGGAGTCGAGGCTAAATCTTTGAATCCGCACGCAGGTATCGGGGATTTATAGGCTTCTTCCTTGAAAGCCGCAATCCTTTCCCTGTAATGAATTCTAACACGCCGTAAATTATAGCACACTACTTATTAAACTTTCAGAGAGAATACCACTGATGCACATGTGGTACTTTGTTGTTTGTTAGGAATATGTTTTTAAAAGGTCAGAAGAAAACCACATTTTCCAAAACGTGGGGCGTACGAAAACTGACTGACTGTGTTGGACCCATTTTTGTAAATAATAAATGTGGTTTTATCAAAACAATTTGCTCTTAAGGCTGCAATATGCGTTACGTAGCTTGCGTCCGTCGAAATATGTTGTTGACGAACCCCAAGATGCAGAGAAGGAGGCAGGCATTTTTTAAATAAACATGATTTAATTAAATACTAAGACAAAACCAAACAAAGGGTACAAACAAAAAGCACACACGTGGGCGGATAACAAACTAAGAGAGCTAGCATGGGAGCTAGAAAACAAAACAAAAAGGAACTTTAGCATGGAAAAAAAAAGTCCTACTTGTACTTAGAAAACAATACGGAAGCAGGGAACAAAAGATAGTAAGCTAAAAACCGCTTTCAAACATAGCTTACCGCAACGCTGCATTGACACGACAGGTAGCAAAGACAAGTGCGACATGTGACAACGACAATAATCCAGCAACTGACTCAAGACAGAGCAGGTACAAATAGGAGCGGGCTGATTGACAACGGGTGTGGCCAGGTGCCAATCAGCCGCAGCTGAGGGAAAACAGCACACAGGGAGACAAACAGGAAGCTGAACCAAAATAAGAGTGCTGACAGGAACTAAGGACAGGAAATACTAAAAACACACAGAGGAAAAACTAAAACACAAACAGTCAGTGGCAAGCCTGACAGCGTCACCTCATGCCAGCGTTGAAAGCTCTCTTGCGGGGGCTGACGCATGGCTTGCAGTTCTTTTCCAAAACTCGAGAGGACAGGTTTTTCCTGAGTGAGCAACCGCAACTATTGTTGACCGGCTTTAAGTTTCCTGTGTTTACTAGTCAGTGATGGGCAGTGACCAAAGGTGGGTAGAGTAGCCAAAAATTGTACTCAGGCAAGAGTACTGTTATTTTTGAGATTAATTACTCAAGTAAAAGTAAGGAGTAGTCAACCAAATATTTACTTGAGTAAAAGTATGTTGTGAAAAAACTACTCAAATACTGAGTAACTGATGAGTAACCTGTTCGTTTAATGATGACGGCAACATTAAAAGATTACGGTTGGTATAAAATGAGGCTGCTAGACTTTTGACAAGAACAAGAAAGTTTGATCATATTACGCCTATACTGGCTCACCAGCACAGGCTTCCTGTGCACTTAAGATGTGACTTAAAGGTTTTACTACTTACGTATAAAATACTACACGGTCTAGCTCCAGCCTATCTTGCCGATTGTTTTGTCCCGGCAAGAAATCTGCGTTCAAGGAACTCCGGCTTATTAGTGATTTTCAGAGCCCCAAAAAAAGTCTGCGGGCTATAGAGCGTTTTCTATTCGGGCTCCAGTACTCTGGAATGCCCTCCCAGTTCGAGATGCTACCTTAGTAGAAACATTTAAGTCTCATCTTAAAACCTCATTTGTATACTCTAGCCCAGGGGTGAGGAACCTTTTTGGCTGAGAGAGCGATTAAAAGCCAAATATTTCAAAAAATTTTTTTCCGTGAGAGCCATATAATATTTTTTAACTCTGAATACAACTCAATGCGTGCCACCAACATTTTTAGAGTATAATAAGTCTCCTATTCTTTTTAATAGCATTGTTATTCTGAAGCTAACAATAATAAATACAATAATTCTTACCATTAATGAGACTTCTTGAACAAGTGCAATAGAAAACAGACGGATGGATTCAAATGCACGAAAATGTTTTGTATTTGGAACGTTATTTATAACACTGTGATTGCCAGAGGGATTATATGTCAGGTTGAGCTTATACCGCCACGTTTAAGATGTACCCCCGTGCTACCTGCCGCATTCGGGCAGATGGGGGTCGTAAGCCTGGTAAGGCAGCCCGTATAGGCGAAGGATATTTCCAATCTCAAAACCGTTGCTGCCTTGCCCGTCCACCTACTCGAGAGTAAGGCTAACGGGGTAAACCCCGACAGAAAATCAGGAGCTGGAGTCCCGAAGGTGGTTTGACGGTGTAGCGTCACTTTTATCGACACTTTTTGCTCCCCCTTGTATCCACCAGCCACACACAGAGGGGGTTCTTGCTGTCTGGACAACAACTTGTCCTCCATAGATCCATGCCCAGGCCATATAGATCCACTGGAGCCCCCTTTTTTGGCTCTACCCCGTTGTCTCCCTGAGGCGGAAGGATGCCAATGACCAGAGGAATTATTCATTACTTATCGTGTTAAGCAATGTCAGCTAAGATTTATCTGAGAGCCAGATGCAGTCATCAAAAGAGCCACATTTGGCTTGAGAGCCATAGGTTCCCTACCCCTGCTCTAGCCTTTAAATAGACCCCCTTTTTAGACCAGTTGATCTGCCGTTTCTTTTCTTGTTCTCCTCTGCCCCCCTCTCCCTTAAGGAGGGGGGCGGGGGGGCACAGGTCCGGTGGCCATGGATGAAGTACTGGCTGTCCAGAGTCGGGACCCAGGATGGACCGCTCGTCCAGAGTCGGGACCCAGGATGGACCGCTCGCCTGTGTATCGGCTGGGAACATCTCTGCGCTGCTGATCCGCCTCCGCTTGGAATGGTTTCGTGCTGGCTCCAAGATGGACGGGACTCTCGCTACTATATTGGCTCCACTATGGACTGGACTCTCACCGTTATGTTGGATCCACTATGGACTGGACTTTCACAATATCATGTTAGACCCGCTTGACATCCATTGCTTTCGGTCTCACCCGGGGTTGCCCACATATGCGGTCCTCTCCAAGGTTTCTCATAGTCACTGTCACCGACGTCCCACTGGGGTGAGTTTTTCCTTGCCCTTATGTGGGCTCTGTATTGAGGATGTCATTGTGGTTTGTGCAGCCCTTTGAGACACTTGTGATTTAGGGCTATATAAATAAACATTGATTGATTGATTAAAGGGGAACATTATCACCAGACCTATGTAAGCGTCAATATATACCTTGATGTGGCAGAAAAAAGACCATATATTTTTTTAACCGATTTCCGAACTCTAAATGGGTGAATTTTGGCGAATTAAACTTCTTTCTATTTATCGCTCTCGGAACGATGACGTCAGAATGTGACGTCACATTGGTAATAAAGCCGCCATTTTCTCAAACTGATTACAAACACCGCGTCTCAGCTCTGTTATTTTCGACTATTTTCTGGAACCTTGGAGACATCATGCCTCGGTCGGTGTGTTGTCGGAGGGTGTAACAACACTTACAGGGAGGGATTCAAGTTGCACCACTGGCCCAAAGATGCGAAAGTGGCAAGAAATTGGACGAAATTTGTTAAAAATACGAGGGTGTGGGGAAAGCCATCGAAATGGTCAGTCGTTTGTTCCGCACACTTTACCGACGAAAGCTATGCTATTACAGAGATGGCAAGATTGTGTGGATATCCTGCGACACTCCAAGCAGATGCATTTCCAACGATAAAGCCATTTTGTCTCGCACTTTATTTGCCTGTGACTAGACTATCTCTAAAACATTGTATTTCATGTCTTGTCCTGTATTCACGGCATAACGTGCACTAACAGATCGATAAAAATCAGTAGCGAGTCACGAGCTGAATGTAGATAAATGGAGCGGAGTAAAAGTAGCGTTTCTTCTCTATAAATATACTCAAGTTAAGTAAAAATATGTTGCATTAAAACTACTCTTCGAAGTACAATTTATCCCAAAAGTTACTCAAGTAGATGTCATGGAGTAAATGTCGTGCGTTAATACCCACCTCTGGCAGTGACACGAGTCACGGCGCAGGCTTGAACCTGCTTTTCTACAGCCGCTGGGTCTGCCAGCCCCTCAGTTGAAAGCGTGCTAGGACACGCCCCTGCTCGCGCTGGCCACTTATCGCCCACGCGCCAGCAAAGCTGCAGACAATGCCTGATCAGCGCACCTGGTACTAATGAGGGAGGACTGCATAAAGACCAGCACACCTGATGATCTTTTGCCGGAACGTAGTTCCACTCGAGTAGTGAGCATCACGTCTCTGGCTTCCCTCCCTCGTACTTGCTTGCTGTCTCTGTGCCTTTCCCTGTTTGATGTCCATATTGTCGTCCGCAATACATTCCCCGTCTGCTGTGACCAAGTTGTGTTTCTCGACCTCCTTCTGGATTTTGGATTGCCTTCCCCGATCTTCGACCACTGCTTGGACACGGACATCGTTGCCTCTCTCCAGCCCCCGACTGCTTGCTTGCCATCGGACTACACTTTCGCCTTGCCCCCTTGGTCTGACGAAGGATTCACCCAACACGCACAGACAACGAACCCTGGTAACATGGAGGTGGGAAACTTTAGCCTTTAGCCACACAAACACACGGTGTTTCCTTGTTTAAAATTCCCAGAGGTGAAGCTTTACTATGGATCAGAGCGGTCAAGCGAACATGGTTCATGACCACTTGTCAACCGGCAGGTTTCGGTGAGAAAATTGTGGTAAAAAGTCGCCTCTCAGCTGAGCTTGCGCAGTCCATGCAGCTGACGTCGACTTCCCTCAAAGACTGGCGTCAAAACACCCGTGGACACACCCTTCTGACTATCAGGTACTATTTAATCTCACTAAAACACTAGCAGCACAATAGAAAGATAAGGGATTTCCCAGAATAATCCTAGTAAATGTGTCTAAAAACATCTGAATCCGTCCCAATGCAATCACCTTTTTTTTTTTTTATTTTTTTTTTTTTCTACTCCTTCGCTATCAATATCATCATCCACAAATCTTTAATCCTCGCTCAAATTAATGTCGTTTTCTCGGTCCGAATAGCTTTTGCTGCTGGAGGCTCCCATTATAAACAATGTGAGGATGTGAGGAGCCCTCACCCTTGTGACGTCATCGTCTGCTACTTCCGATACAGGCAAGGCTTTTTTATTAGCGACCAAAAGTTGCGATCTTTATCGTCGATGTTCTCTACTAAATACTTTCAGCCAAAATATGGCAATATCGCGAAATGATCAAGTATGACACATAGAATGGACCTGCTATCCCCGTTTAAATAAGAAAATCTCATTCCAGTAGGCCTTTAACTACATTTAATCGAGAGTAACCTGGAGCTTAGATGGCTACATTTTCCACGTAGCTTGCCTATCACTGCTACTAGTTGTAAATAATGGTGCCTGAAGTGACATCCACATTGTTTTTGGAGCTTGAACTAAACACTTTGAAACATCCGTCACTTTCATTGTCCAAATTGCTGCAAAGCCGGAGGAGAAGACATTTGGGAAGGTGGGCTGTCCAACCTTTGAACAAGTGGAGGGAAGAAAAATCTGAAATGATGCCCTAAAAAAAAATCGACCAATCACAGGTCTGACATGAAACTAGATTTTTTTTTTTTTTTTTGGGAGGTGCATGTAATGGTGTGCCGGAGGCTTCGAGGTGAAGGAGCAAGTCGGCATCAGTCACGCAAGCTACGCGACGTAAAAGCATCCAAACTGAAATATGCTCATGCGTCACTGACGCTGGCTGGCTCCTCCACCCTTTGGACTGAAAAATGCATTTGACCCATCCTCATGTTCACCCGCCTGGGAGGTGAGGGGAGCAGTGAGCAGCAGTGGTGGCCACGTTTGGGAATCATTTTGGTGATTTTAACCCCCAATTCCAAATCTTAAATGCCTACTGAAATGAGATGTTCTCATTTAAAATGGGATAGCAGGTCCATACTATGTGTCATACTTGATCATTTCGCGATATTGCCATATTTTTGCTGAAAGGATTTAGTAGAGAACATCGACGATAAAGTTCACAACTTTTGGTTGCTGATAAAAAAGCCTTGTCTTTACCGGAAGTCGCAGACGATGATGTCACAAGGGTGAGGGATCCTCACGTCCTCATATTGTTTATAATGGGAGCCTCCAGCATCAAGAGCTATTCGGACCGAGAAAACGACAATTTCCCCATTAACTTGAGCGAGGATGAAAGATTTGTGGATGATGATATTGATAGCGAAGGACTAGAAAAAAACAAAAAAGGCGATTGGATTGGGACGGATTCAGATGTTTTAAGACACATTTACTAGGATAATTCTGGGAAATCCCTTATCTTTCTATTGTGTTGCTAGTGTTTTAGTGAGATTAAATAGTACCTGATAGTCGGAGGGGTGTGTCCACGGGTGTCTTAAGGCCAGTCTCTGATGGAAGTCGACGGCAGCTGCATGAACGGCGCAAGCTCAGCTGATCTCCGGTAAGAGGCGACTTTTTACCACAATTTTTTCACCGAAACCTGCCGGTTGACAAGTGGTCGGGATCCATGTTCCCTTGACCGCTCTGTTCCATAGTAAAGCTTCACCTCCGGGAATTTTAAACAAGGAATCACAGTGTGTTTGTGTGGCTAAAGGCTAAAGCTTCCCAACTCCATCTTTCTACTTTGACTTCTCCATTATTAATTGAACAAATTGCGAAAGATTCAGCAACACAGATGTCCAGAATACTGTTTAATTGCGCGATGAAAAGAGACGACTTTTAGCCTCAAACGGTGCTGCGCTAACATGTCCTGACAGTCCGTGACTTCACGCGCGTGCGTAATCATTTCGCGACGTTTTAAACAAGAAACTCCACGAGACATTTAAAATTGTAATTTAGTAAACTAAAAAGGCCGTATTGGCATGTGTTGCAATGTTAATATTTCATCATTGATATATAAACTATCAGACTGCGTGGTCGGTAGTAGTGGGTTTCAGCAGGGAGGTTATGGGTCCCATTTTTATAGTCTTTGGTATGACTCGGCCAGGGTTTAAACTCACGACCTACCGATCTCAGGGCGTATACTCCAACCACAAAAACCCCTCTTAATTTGCTTTTTGCTATTTTTTATTATGACAGTACCACATAGGATATGTTTTAATTGCTGATGCGGGTAATTTATTTTTAAACGTGCCAGAAAATAATCCATTTTGTACACTGTTGAAGTGCTTCAATGCACAGTTGTGCGTAAATGTGTTTCTGTTTAGTATTTCTCCAGCAATGGTCGTGTGGTGACATAAATGATGGTATTTTGAGAGGTAATCATTGAAGTCGGACATCACTGAAGGCCGAGGTGGGAAACGCACGGCCCACCACTGCAATAAAGACTTCTCTAATCCATCCGATTGTCCCCTGATTGTGGACACATACAACATATCAAAGTGAATTCGCTGGATAAAATAAAAACTAAAGGCAAACAACAACCCGAACAATATTGCAACATTACAATAAGATTTAACAGTGCAATATTAACTAAAATAACGAGATATAACAGATGAAAATCCAATCAGTTCACTCGGTATCTGTGACTCACCGAGTCATTTTTCAAGCACCCGTAGCAACTACCGACGAACTGTCACCGCAATTCAGCTCGGGCAGGAAATAGAAAGGAGAGTTTATTTGTGGCCAGAAATGTTTTTATTACGGTTAGACTAACAAATTAATTACATCTTTCATGGTTTATTCTATGGTGTGAGTCACTGACCGATAGGGTTGAATGGTATACCGGTATTAGTATAGTAATTAGTATGAATCATTTTCGCTACTATACTGCAGTGGTCCCCAACCACCGGGCAGTGGCCCGATGGGTAACGGGCCGCAGAAGAATTTTTTTATTCATTTTTATTAAAAAAAAAAAAAAATATATATATATATATATATATATATATATATATATATATATATATATATTTATTTATTTATTTATTAATTTTTAAAAATAAAATCAACATAAAAAACACAATATACACTTACAATTAGTGCACCAACCACAAAAACCTCCCTTTTTCATGACAAAAACGCCCCTTTTTCATGACAAAGAAAAAAGAAAAAAAAAGAAAAAAAAAAACAGAGTTTTTTTTTTTTTTGCTTTGTGCTATGTATGAGCCAGGAGTCTCAGACACGCGGCCCACACCTTAATATGATTTTTTTTTTACATTAGAGCGGCCCTCCAAGTTTTATATGAATGCCGCTTGACAGCGTCACACCTGCCAACCCTCGCAATTTTCCCGAGAGACTCCCGAATTTCAGAGTAATTATTCTCTCGAATGTACGCTGGTGTTCACCCAATGAACAATTATAAGAGCGTACAATGACGGCGCTACCTCTACCGACCTGTAAAGCTTGTTTAAGTACCTTGCCAGCCCAAATAATTGTTTGACGAGACTATTGCAGACACACGTAAGAGACTGCAAGGCATCCTTATTCAACAGCAAAACAAGTCACACTGAGGGGGGCCGTTTAAACAACTTTAGCACTCTTACTAATATGCGCCACACTGTGAACCCACACCAAACAAGAATGACAAACGTATTTCGGGAGAACATCCGCACTATAACACAACATAAACAAGACAGAACAAATACCCAGAATCCCATGTATCATATACACACTGATACCACCAACCCAACCCTGCCCACCTCAACCGACGCACGGAGGGGTGGGAGGTTGATAGCTCAGTGTATATGATACATGGGATTCTGGGTATTTGTTCTGTCGTGTTATAGTGCGGATGTTCTCCTAAAATATGTTTGTCATTCTTGTTTGGTGTGGGTTCACAGTGTGGCGCATATTAGTAAGAGTGTTAAAGTTGTTTATATTACAACCCTCAGTGTGACTTGTATGGCTGTTGAACAAGTATGCCTTGCAGTAGCAGATAGAGGTCGCATCCAAAATGTGACCGGCCGGCCGGCACGCAGATAGCATGGTGAAAATCCTGGCGCGATGACATGTAGAAAGGGTGTTAGATGCATTGTCAACACGGCACGCCCTCAAAGTTGATGTCTGGGTGAAAATCGAAAAATGTTTACTCGGGAAATTTCTGATAGAGACACTTAAATTTGGAAATCTACCGGACTTCTCCGGGCGGTCGGCAAGTATGCGGCTGAGCCACATCAGAGTGGTCAAAGAGAACATCCGTACTATAACACAACATAAACACGACAGAACAAATACCCAGAATCCCATGTATCATGCCGACCCCTGAAATAAAGGGACAGTGAGATGGATGGATGAAGATATTCTTAGGGAACCTGAGGGCGTTGCGACATGGATCAGGTCAGAGAGATAGGATGGAGAGAGGTTATGGATGGCTTTGAAAGTGAGGAGAATTATTTTAAAGTGGATACGATGTATGATGGGTAGCCAGTGGAGTTACTGCAGAACAGGGGTGAAGGGGTTCTGGTGATTATCCGGGCTGCAGAGTTCTTTAGAAGCGGAAGTTTGTGAAGTGACTTGTGAGGGAGACCAAAGTGGAGAGGGTTGCAATAGTCCAGGCGGGAGGTGACCAGGCCATGGACCAGTATGGCAGCAGTATGTGGGGTAAGGGATGGGCGAAGACGATTAATGTTCCGTAGATGAAAGTAAGCAGACCGGGTAATGTTGTTTATGTGGGCTTGAAAGGAGAGTGTGCTGTCGAGGATGACACCCAGACTCTTGACTTGGGGGGAGGGGGAGACGGAGGAATTGCAGAGAGTAGCGGACAAGCTGTTGGTTTTGGCGAGAATGTTTTTTGTCCAAACACATGCACCTGAGGATAGGTTGATTGGCAACACTAAAAATTTGGCCCTAATGTGTGAATGTGCGTGTGAATGTTGTTTGTCTATCTGTGTTGGCCCTGCGATGAGGTGGCGACTTGTCCAGGGTGTACCCCGCCTTCCGCCCGATTGTAGCTGAGATAGGCGCCAGCGCCCCCCGCTACCCCAAAAGGGAATAAGCGATAGAAAATGGATGGAAAAATGGATGGTTTTTGTACCTACAAGTAGGATTTCAGTTTTATTACTATTAAGTTGAAGGAAATTGGATGAGAACCACTGGTTGAGTTCACTGAGGCAGTAGATTATTAATTAATTTTCTACCACTTGTCCATAATAATGTTGCAAATTAACAGAATGATAAATGACATAGTACATGGGTGTCAAAGTCTGGCCCGCGGGCCAAATTTGGCCCGCCATGTAATTTCATTTGGCCCTTGAGGCAATATCAAATTAACATGAGAGCCGCTGTAACACCACATTCACCGCTAATATTCATACATGCCAATCCTCCCGATTTTCCCGGGAGACTCCCGAAGTTCAGTGACCCTCCCAAAAATCTCCCTGGGCAACCATTCTCCCGAATATTTTCCGATTTCCATTCGGACAACAAGATTGGGGGCCGTGCCTTTAAGGCACTGCCTTTAACGTTCTCTACAACCTGTCGTCACGTCCGCTTATCCTCCATACAAACAGCGTGCCGACCAAGCTTCATAATATAAGCGGCTTCTACAAACTCCCAAGTGAATGCAAGGCATACTTGGTCAACAGCCATACAGGTCACACTGAGGGTGGCCGTATAAACAACTTTAGCATTGTTACAAATATAAACCACGCTGTGAACCCACACCAAACAAGAATGACAAACACATTTCGGGAGAACATCCGCATCGTAACACAACAGAACTAATACCCAGAACCCCTTGCACCTCTAACTCTTCCGGGACGCTACAATAAACGCTACTACCTAAAACAGGGGTGCCCACACTTTTTCTGCAGGCGAGCTACTTTTTAATTGACCAACTCGAGGGGATCTACCTCATTTATATATATCATTTATATTTATTTATTTATGAAAGAGACATTTTTGTGAACAAGTTAATTGTGTTTAATGATAATACAAGCATGTGTAACACATATAGATGTCGTTCTTTCACAAAGACAAGAATATAAGTTGGTGTATTACCTGATTCTGATGACTTGCATTAATTGGAATCAGACAGTAATGATGATAACGCCCACATTTTCAAATGGAGGAGAACAAAAGTTGTCCTTTCTGTACAATACCACATGAAAGTGGTTGGTTTTTGGCATCTAATTCATCCAGCTTCCATACACTTTACAAGAAAAACATTGGCGGCAAATTCCGTAGCTTGCTTGATTGACATTCACGGCACCCGAGGGTCTTGTGAGATGACGCTGGCTGCTGCCAGTTCATTATTATGAAAAAATGACAGAGAGGAAGGCGAGAAACACTTTTTATTTCAACAGACTTTCGCGCCGTCCCTTCCGTCAAAACTCTAAAGGCCGACTGCACATTTCCTATCTCCACAATAAAAGCCATGCTTCATGCTGTCTGCGCTAACAAAATAAGAGTCTCGGAAAGCTGGCGTGCACAAGTGATGTGCACGCCAGCTTTCTGAGGATCGCTTGTGCATGCCAGTTTTCCGAGACTCTGTATTTAGTTAGCGCAGGCAGCATGAAGCAGGGCTTTTATTGTGAAGATAGGAAATGTGTAGTCGGCCTTTAGAGTTTTGACGGAAGGTACGGCGCGAGAGTCTGTTGAAATAAAAAGTGTTTCTCACCTTCCTCTCGGTCATATTTTCATAATAATGATCTTGCAGCAGCCAGCGTCATCTCACAAGACCCTCCGGTACCGTGAATGTCATTTAAGTGACGTCTTGGTGAAGATTGATGATCACAAATTTTTAGGTCTATTTTTTTTAAAAGCCTGGCTGGAGATCGACTGGTAGCTCGCGATCGACGTAATGGGCACCCCTGACCTAAAAGGTTAATTTGTTCAACCTTGGCCCGCGGCTTTGTTCAGTTTTAAATTTTGGCCCACTCTGTATTTGAGTTTGACACCCCTGACATAGTATGTTACTGCATATGTCTGCATACTAATTAGAACCCTTTGTTTGTTTACTTACTAATAAAATGCAAGTTGTCTTGTATGTTCAGTATTTTATTTAAGGACTTTACTGCAATAAGAAACATATGTTTAATGTACCCTAATATTTGTTGTTAAAATAAAGCCAATAATGCAATTTTTTGCGTTCCCCTTTATTTTGAAAAGTACTGAAAAGTATCAAAATAATTTTTGTACCATTACCAAAATATTGACTGATACACTGGCAACGACAACCCGTGAGTGCTGATACGATAAAAAAAAAAATAATTCAGTTTTAAACGATTCATTCAGGAC
>NC_084615.1:70631003-70786003 GCF_033978795.1 Nerophis ophidion | reverse complement strand
ATAAAATAAAATAATACTACATTTTTAATTTACTTTTTTCCTTGGGACTACCGGGTCGGATTTTGGACGCTGGTGGGCCGCGTCTGCCCCGTGGGCCTTAGTTTGGGGACCTTTGAGCTAACTATTGCAGTTGCAAGTGTCAATTTGACCAATTTCGAGTAATTATGTGGTATGTGATTAAGTATTTCCTGGTCGTGGCCGTGTTGTAGTGGCTGGGCGGCGGCTAAAGCAATGACGCTTCAAGGATCCTACCGTTAAGTACAGTAGTGTAATCCACAGTAGAACACCCAAAGTAAAACGAGTGTAAAGGTGAATATATGGGTGATATTTCATATTTAGAGGTCTCAAATAATGTTGAAACACTTATTTAGAACGTTTGCAACTTTTTTTAACCATGAAAATATGGTTCATTAGGGATAATCCTATTTTGCGGAAATCCTTTTATCGCGGTCATGTCTGCTTCCAATTAGCAGTGATAAATGAGGCACTGTGTCATTGTTGCTGTGACTGCTACAAGAAATAACGGATTTACCAAGATTTTTTAAATGCTCCTTAATGCGACTTTAACGTGTTTATAGTCGACCCTCGTTTATCACGGCCATTTGGTTACAGGATGTGGACCTACTAACTGCGCAATCGAGCTCTGCAATCAGCTAATCAGAATCAATATCTCCACAGTGACGTTTTGGTGAATATGTGAAATTAAAACAATACAAAAAAGAAGGCCATTGTAAGTAAGTAGTACTAACACCGAAAGTTCTTAATGTGTTAGCATATGAGCTGATGCTAACAACGCTAGCTTTATTACATTACTATAGCACATACCGATAGGCATGAAAACACAGTCATCACACATGTGACGGCTTAGCGAGCACACATTGTTTTAGTAATATTGTAAAACTTACAAATGTTGCTTCGAGTGATGAATGAAGAATCTTTTTGGGCAGAGACACTACGGGCAAATATACTTCCACGGACTACAAAGGCGGAATCGCGCAATTTTTCAGGATTTATGCAGATCCCAAATGCAGATCAGCAGGTACCGGAAGGTAAGAAAAGTCGTTTTTGTATAATATTGCGAAACAAAACGCCAGATAATATGTCTTACCTTATACACACACCAAAACAATACTCCAAGCACATCAAGCGGTGCAGCTTCAAAGCTTACCAATGTCGAACAAAAACCTTTTGATACAATTTTTGAGTGCCGTGTGTAATGTTCTTTATTTTTAGAGGAACATATACAATGTTGGTGTTGTTTACTTAAGTCATATTGCTGTTGCGATCTGCTGCTCAGATCTTCACATGTTTGTTTTTTCATTCTCAGTCTGACCCGTTTATTTCCTGTTTTTGTCCATCACTATGGTTACACATCAGTCCACCTGTTAGTCTCGCCCTGCACACCTGCTACTAATTTTCGGCCTCCTATTTAAGCTCACCTTTTCTGTTTACTCATTCTCGGATCCTAATTTGCCCACGTGCAACAGTGACGACTCTCATCATTCTATGTATGTATTTTCTCGCTAGCTCTCATGCTAAGCCACTTTATTTTCCAGCTTTCATGCTGAATCTTTTTGTTTACTCTTTTGTGTCCTTGTACCAAGTTTTAATTTTCCTTGTGTTTTATCCTAGCTTTCACGCTAGCGTCTTTTGTTTACCTTTTCTCTTTACACCTGTGTTTTTGTTCATAGCCTTTTATTATTAAATAAATACCCTTTAACTTATCTTGTTGTGTTCATCGCTTCGACGCATCCCTGGAAAAAACCACACCGGCATTACCATGCCGAAGAAGAGTCTTCACAATTGCCATCATATTGCAGTCTTCATGTATCTCTTATGTTTGACTGCCATCTACTGGTCAAATTTAATATTACACTCTGTACTAAATAATATTGCTTCGAGGTCGGTAAGCAAAATCAACATTATTTCGTATATTAGACGCGACGGGTTATAAGGCGCACTGTCGAGTTTTGAGGGAGAAAAAAAGGATTTTAAGTGCGGCTTATAGTCCGAAAAATACAATTCTATTGTAAAGTAATATCGGTCTGTGATTTCTTTGCAGTACGGAGGCGCCTGCAGCTTAAGAACTTTACATGCTCAAGGGATGGTGTTTGAAAGGTGTGTGCGCACGTGTCATGTTCTCAGATTCTCTGCAAGTAAGCCGGTCAAGTGTGAACGCGATCTTCTGAAGCCAAACAAGCAGGGATAGATCGGTCATGGTCCGCCTGCAAGTGAACTCTTGAGCGGCTATGTTCACTCTAGCTCAAATTTGACCAAAGACACGCACCAGTGCTAACATGCTAAAATTACAGCATAAAGCATACAGAAATGACAAATATGGAAGATAAAATATGTCTGTCAGCTCCACTCGCTCTGTCTATTTGTGTAAATGCAGCATTTCTTTAAAAGTATAGTTTGCAAGCTTTTTTGACATCTGAGATGGTAAATAAAGCGAAATATAAAATACTTCTACGTATTCAACTCAGTGCACTGCATTTTTTGTTTGAAATATTTGACCTACATCACATTTGTCACATAAGTTGCCCAATTAAGTCTTTACTTTTTTTTTTTTGGTTCCCTGAGAAAAAATACCAATGTGAACGATAGGTCAACCGCGTCATTTTATTATTTTTGGTATGGACCACAACACCGAAACCACAAATGTGAACACAGCCCAATATTTATTGTTCATTACGAAAGTGACGATATATTGATATGGCGAACTACCATAACATTTAACATACAATATGATTATTGATACGGTATTAAGAATTTCATCGTTCCTTTGTGAGTCAATTAATCACTTTCTGTGCGAAAATAATCTAATCAGTCAAAATAATGCCATGGTTTTACTGGTGTGCTTATACCGAAATTTTTTTACGTATCCTCCCCCAGCGTCTACCTTTTCACCATCTTTTACGGGGCACCTTGTGCCGACCCATCAGCGTTCTTGTTCTGTAACCCTTTACATTAATCTTGAACGGTTTGTGTTGAAAACAAAGTTTTGTTGCACAAAACCCAAAACCAGTCAAGCTGTCACGGTGTGTAAATCGTAAGTAAAAAAAAGAATACAAAGATAGATTTGCAAATCCTTTTTAACCTATATTCAATTGAATGGACTGCAAAGACAAGATAAATAACGTTCGAACCTGTAAACCTTGTTATTCTGTGCAAATATTAGCTCATTTGGAATTCGAGCCATACAAAACATGTTTCAAAAAAGCTGGCACAAGTGGTAAAAAATATAAGGAAGTTGAGGAATGCTCATCAAACACTTATTTCAGGAGTGTCCAAACTTTTTCCACCTAGGGCTGTACACGGAAAAATCAAAGCATGCGTGGGCCATTTTGATATTTTTTCATTTTCAAACCATAACAAAATATATGGATTTTTAAAATGTATTTTACCTCAGTTATTAAATTGTTAAAAATAAGTCACATTTTTACTATTATTTTTTATATTTAACGCTTGCAGTAAATATCTATATCAACTTTAAAAAAAAAAAGGTTTTATGGCTTTTCTGTCAAAAACATCTTTGTCTTTTTAATAGTAAAACTGAAATATGCAGTATTTAGTAATTAGAGCCCTAAAAGATCAATAATGCAGGACACCATTGATTTTAATTATTTATTATTTTTGGGTAATCACAGTGAAAAGATAAATACATTACCACTAAATATATTTGGGATCCATAAGGTGCCCCACTCAGAAAGTGATACATTTTTATTAGGGTTTTTTTAAACTTTCAACACTTGAGTTACAATATCTGTCGATTTTACGTTTTAACTATCATTTTGTTTTTTTAATGCTCTTTTGTCAAATAAATTTTTTTTTTATATGGCAACGGCACAATATATGCAATATATACCACCCAAAACATTTTAAAGTGACATTTTTACAGTAATTGGATCTTTGAAAAATAATTCATTATAGCATGGATTCTGTTTTGTCATTATTTTTTGTTTTGAGCAATGTCAAAAAAAATAAATAATTGATTTGATTGAAACTTGTAATTAGTAGATTCCACAGTACAGTACATATTCCGTACAATTGACCACTTAATGCTAACACCCCAATAAGTTTTTCAACTTGTTTAAGTCAGGGTCCGCGTTAATCAATTAATGGTAAAGATGTTTTTTACATGGTAAAATAAAGACAAAAGGAAAAAAAAAACAGCCCGCATGGCAGCTTTGTGTCAACATTGCAACTTTTTCTCGTCAGATTTCACCTCATTCCAATATTTTAATTACCTTTTTTATTTTTGCAATAGCATTTCCAGAATGTGTGGCGGGCCGGTAAACAATTAGCTGCGGGCCGCAAATGGCCCCCAAAACCGCACTTTGGACATCCCTGACTTATTTAGAACATCCCATTGGTAACAGGTTAATTGGGTACAGGTGAGTGTCATGATTGGTCATAAAATCAGCGTCCTTGAAATGCTCAGTCATTCACGAACAAGGAAAGGCGAGGGTCACCACGTTGTATACAAATGCATGAGCAAATTGTCGAACAGTTTAAGAACAATATTTCTAAACAACGCATTGCAAGAAATTCCGAGAGTTCACCATCTACACTCAATAATATCAAAAAATTCAGAGAATCTGGAGAAATCACTGCAGGTAAGCCGCAATGCCCATGACCTTCGATCCCTCAGGCGGTACTGCATTAAAAACCAGCATCAGTGTGTAAGGGATATCACCACATGGGCTTAGGAACACTTCAAAAAAACAATGTCAGCAACTACAGTTCGTCGCTACAGCTCTAAGTGCAAGTTAAAACTTTACTATGCAAAGCAAAAGCTATTTATCAACAACACCCAGAAACGCTGCCGGCTTCACTGGGACCAAGCTCATTTAAGATGGACTGATGCAAAGCGGGAAAGTGTTCTGTGGTCTGAAGAGTACACATTTCAAATAGTTTTTCGAAACTGCACGTCGAGTCCTACGGACCAAAGAAGAAAAGAACTGTCCGGACTGTTATAGGTGCAAAGTTCAAAAGCCAGCATCTGTGATGGTATGGGAGTGTATTAGTGCCCAGGGCATGGGTAACTTACACATCTGTGAAGGTGCCATTAATGCTGAAAGGTACATACAGGTTTTGGAGCAACATATGTTGCCATCCAAGTAACGTCTTTTTCATAGATGCCCCTGCTTATTTTAGCAAGATAATGCCAAGACACATTCTGCACGTGTTTTGCGTTAAATCAAAGGTTTCACGGATATTTTCCTGAAAAGTACACACAGGTTTTGGAGCAACATATGTTGCCATCCAAGCAACATCTTTTTCATGGACGCCCCTGCTTATTTTACAAAGACAATGCCAAGCCACATTCTGCACGTGTTTTTGCATTAAAAATCACGGTTATTTCCTGCCCACATAGCTGGAGTGTGTGAGAACTTATAGTTTAGTTAATAAATATGTATAATTTGCCGTAAAAAATGTAGTGAAGTTGCAGTATTTGAAGCATAATTTGTCGAGGAACGACTGTATTATCTTAAACCATGTATCACATCGCGAATCGTTAGGTAACCTGACTTTTTCAGTCCTCTCACATACCATTTAGTTACGCTGACCAAAATTATAAAGTATTATGGAGACAGTGAGATTATGGTTTATGGTAACATTTTATGTGTTAAAGGCCTACTGAAATTAGATTTTCTCATTTAAACGGGGATAGCAGGTCCATTCTATGTGTCATACTTGATCATTTCGCGATATATATATATATATATTTTTTTCCCAAGATGGCGCTGCTGTAGTGGCTGCTATAGGCAGGAGCTCTGTGCTCTTGTATCATCCTTTTGTGTTTCCCTCTTGTTGTCATGTGTTATTATATTTTTTTGCCTTTTGGTCCGGGACCCTTTGGGACTGTGTGACAAGGGGTGTCACTTTCGTGACCTCTGTGGTGCTTTTTTTGTGGACTTCTGGATCTGCCTCCCGGGAACCTTTTGGCCATGGAGACCAGCTGCTGGGTCTCTGCCACACCGGAGTCGCTTTGGAGGGACTGGAGGAGATGCGGATGAGGGGACAGGGCTGCGGAGCTGGCACTGAGCGCCGGGACGGAGAGGCTTCGCGGTGTCTTGGCTGGGTGAGCAGGTGTCGGAAACCTCAGTCTCCTTGGACGTATCATCGCTCATCCATGCGGACTGGACACTGGCCGAGAGTGGAGTCGGCTATCCTGGTTGCTTTGTTGGGTCTGCTCCTGTCTCTGGCCATCCTCCCTCCACCCCAGCAGACGATGGCGTAGAACACCGCAGAAGCCACCACAGTGAATATGTTTCTTTTACTTTTTATTCATAGCTGTATGTAAAAGTGTCTGGTTGTATCTCCTGCTTTAATGTCTTTAATGTCCTCTGTGTTCTTTGATGTTTGATGTTTCCCTCTTACACACATGTAAGAGGGATGTGTACTATGGCTATGAGTTGTTGTTTTTTTCCCTTGGCCTCAGTCTGCACCCCCTCTCCAGGGCCCAGGCTAAGACCGATTTTTTTATTTTATCTTCTGTTTTTTTCTCCCCCCCTTGTTTACCTGTATCTCATCTTTTTTTGTAAGGGGCGCTGGAAGCCGGCAGACCCGTCAGCGATCCTGTTCTGTCTCCCTTTAATGTTTGTCTGATCTTGAATGGGATTGTGCTGAAAATTGTAATTTTCCTGAAGGAACTCTCCTGACAGACTAAATAAAGTACTATCTAATTGCCATATTTTTGCTGAAAGGATTTAGTAGAGAATATCGACGATAAAGTTCGCAACTTTTTGGTCGCTAATAAAAAAGCTTTGCCTTTACTGGAAGTCGCAGACGATGACGTCACTTGTGTGAGGGCTCTTCACATCCTCACATTGTTTATAATGGGAGTCTCCAACAAAAAGACCTATTCGGACTGAGAAAACAACAATTTCCCCATTAATTTGAGCGAGGATGAAAGATTTGTGGTTGAGGATATTGATAATGAAAGACTAGAAAAAATAAAAATTAAAAAATAAATAAAAGCGGCGGCAGTGTGAGCGATTCAGATGTAATTAGACACATTTACTAGGATAATTCTCGAATATCAATTATCTGCTTATTGTTTTAATAGTGTTTTAGTGAGATTGTAAAGACATACCTCAAGGTCGGATGGCTGCGGTGAACACGCCAGTGTCTCAGAGAGAAGCCGAGGAGCCAAGCTCACAGCTGCCTTTTTTGACAGCTACTGCAGGAGGACGAATAATCCACTGATGTCTCCGGTAAGATATATATCACAATTTTCCCATCCAAAAACATGCTGGTTGACGTAGAGAAACATGTTCACTTGACCGCAACAAACAAAGAAACACCGGCTGTGTCTCGGTGCTAAAGACAGCTGCAATACACCGCTTTCCACCAACAGCATCGTTCTTTATAGTCCCCATTATTAATTGAACAAATTGCAAAAGATTCAGCGACACAGATGTCCAAATTACTGTGTAATTGTACGATGAAAAGAGACGACTTTTGGCCGTAATTGGTGATGAGCTAGTATGTCCCCTCTAATCCGAAACGTCACGAACACACGTCATCATTCCGCGACGTTTTCAACAAGAAACTCCGCGGAAAATTTGGAAATTGTAATTTGGTCAACTAAACCGGCCGTATTGGCATGTGTTGCAATGGTAATATTTCATCATTGATATATAAACTATCAGACTGCGTGGTCGGTAGTGGTGGGTTTCAGTAGGCCTTTAAATATCTGCTCTCGTGAGTGACCATGCATTAGTTTCAGTTCACAGAGAGGACATTTCATATTCACACAACAGCAGGAGAGGCTTCATGTCTCTGGGGACACCGAATCCATGCCTGTTGACTCGAGCCCTGTAGGAGGCAAACATGCTGGGGAGAAAGACCCCGTTTTCAGGCTTGTTTTTTGTTTTTTTTCCCCCCACATAACCATCAACGTTGAGAGGCCCTTGGTCTTAACTGTGGCTGACAGAGAGAGGTTGAGACATGTTAGAGAGAGGTTGGAACATGTTGTCTGCATGCTAAATACGTTGCTCCTTGGTGATGGTGACATTTCTGCTGCTAATTATTATGTTCGCTCAAGCATTGTTCCTCCAGTGCCTCTCAAACGCTCTTTGAGCATCTCAGGTCAGAAAGGGCTTTTTTGTCAGTACGACCAAATTGGAGTCTATTATGAAGTCTGAATGCAGTGCAGCAAATGTGAGCATGTTATTAACTGTGCATTGTACAAACAGGCATGTCATTTAGAAACTGCGAATCCTTAATTTTCGCTGTAGGATTCTTATATAACGGTGTTACCTGTTCATTACAATGCAACGATCTGGCACCTTAAATGAGGTCTGACAGTGTTGGACCTGAAACACCGAGAGGAACTTCAGGAAAGACCCAAGAAAGGTGTATTCAGCCTGCTTTAACCTTTCATCTTGCTTGCCTAGGTGTGGGGGCGAGGAAAAAATGAATACTGGAAAAGGTTACAATTATATTAAAAAGTCTTCAGGCTGGCTGTCAAGGAAAAACTTCCTTTTTAAACCAACATTTTCCATCACCGTCCAAAGATATATCATCCGAATTCTTTTCCACAGCACATTCTCTTTGAAGTTGTTTGTCGAAGTGTTGCTGACTGACCACGTGGAATCAGTTGTTCTAAATAAAATTATACAATTTTTTCATCTTCCATTCATCCATCAGTTTCTACTGCTTGTACCTCTTGAGGTTGCAGGGGTGGGTGGCTGGACAAGTCGCCACCTCACCGCAAGGCCAACACAGATAGACGGACAACATTTACACTCACATTTACGGTATTTTCCAAACCATAGGGCGCACCGGATTATAAGGCGCACTGCTGATGAGCGCGTCTCGTCAGGTTTATGTTCAAACAATAAGCGCACCGGATTATAGGGCGCATTAAAGGGGTCATCCATCCATCCATCATCTTCCGCTTATCCGAGGTCGGGTCGCGGGGGCAACAGCCTAAGCAGGGAAACCCAGCCTTCCCTCTCCCCAGCCACTTCGTCTAGCTCTTCCCGGGGGATCCCGAGGCGTTCCCAGGCCAGCCGGGAGACATAGTCTTCCCAACGTGTCCTGGGTCTTCCCCGTGGCCTCCTACCGGTTGGACGTGCCCTAAACACCTCCCTAGGGAGGCGTTCGGGTGGCATCCTGACCAGATGCCCGAACCACCTCATCTGGCTCCTCTCGATGTGAAGGAGCAGCGGCTTTACTTTGAGTTCCTCCCGGATGGCAGAGCTTCTCACCCTATCTCTAAGGGAGAGCCCCGCCACACGGCGGAGGAAACTCATTTCGGCCGCTTGTACCCGTGATCTTATCCTTTCGGTCATGACCCAAAGCTCATGACCATAGGTGAGGATGGGAACGTAGATCGACCGGTAAATTGAGAGCTTTGCCTTCCGGCTCAGCTCCTCTTCGCCACAACGGATCGGTACAACGTCCGCATCACTATAAAGGGGTCATATTATTATTAATTTTTTCTATATTGAAAACACCTCTTTGTGGTCTAAATGTCATGTAATGGTGGTTCTTTGGTAAACACTTTGCATGGAGTATGTTTTACAGATCATCTTCAAGCCGCTTTCTGACAGTTTCTCACTTTCGACAGCGTCTTCTCCCCGCCATATTTAATGTAATGGTGTAGCGTGCAAGGACAGGAGTGGAAGCATTGTCAAAAGATGGAGCTACCTCTTTTAATGTCATTCAGACTTTACGTAGATCTAAAACGGAGAAGCATCTCGTTATCCATGCCTCACTAGTGCAATAACAATGCCGTAAATGTGTCCTGTGAGACACCGTCCGACCGAAACTCTCTAATAACTAAAGTTCCTTGGTTGAATAATGTAAACTCACTACACAGGTATTTTTTAGGGGTTTCATGGCGAGTTTACTGACAGATACAAGTAAGAACTTTACACTACTTTATACTAGAAATGCCAACAGTGGATGATAAAAGCACCATAACAAAAAGATAGAGGAAAAGAGGAAGCTTATCAACTACGGTGTCTACACAGACTACAAAGGCGGACACGCACATTTTCAGGACTTATTTAGATCCTAAATACAGATCAGCAGCTACCAGAAGGTAAGAAAAGTCTATTTTGCACAATATTGAAAAACAAAATGCCAGATAATGTCTTACCTTATACACACAGCATAATAATAGTACTAAAACATTTTGATAGATTTTTGAGCGCCGTGTATACTGTTCTATATTTTCAATTAGACATATCATATTTTTGTGTTGTTTACTTGAGTCATATTGCAGTGTACGCGTATCTCATATGTGTGACTGACATCTACTTGTCACACTTATCATTTCACCATTTACCAAATAAAATAGCTTCAAGGTCAGTAAGCACAACCAAAATTATTCTGTACATTAAAGTAGAAGGCGGAGTGTCAAGTTTTGAGAAAATTAAAGGATTTTAAGTGCGCCTTATAGTCCAAAAAAATACAGTACACACAATGGCCATTTTTTTGTGTTGCCAATTGACCTATCCCCAGGTGCATGTTTTTAGAAGAAGTCAGAGTACCCGGAGGTAAACCACACAGTCGCGGGAAGAACATGCAAACCCCACACAGAAACACCCTGAGCCAGGGAATCGAACCCTTATCCTTCTTATTGTGAGACACAAGCACTAACCCCTATAACCCCTGTTACATCATGCTGCCCTTCTGTTAGACTACAGCTAATGTTCTATTCAGAACTTCAACACAATAAAAAATATACATGCATAAACATTACATGCATGCTCAATTTTTTCCATGACCGAGCTTGTTACTCAACAGACTTGAATCTCAAATCGGCTACACCAATTAAAATACATTTAGATCAATTTTAATCAATGTTTGGACCACCTGGAACACAATTTGAACATGTAACATGAATCAAAAAACACAGGACGAGATGTTGAACAGTCCCTTGTGCCAAATGTGGAGAGTACTCACTAGAGATGTCTTTGTTGTTAAGAGTGGTAGACAGACAACGTGGGGGTGTGGGGGGTGGGGTGTTCTTGTGAGTTGTGTGGCAATTGAGACTTGGTCAGAGTTAAATCCCAGGACAATTGGACAAGCGACACATCTTCAGTAGTGTGCCCTTGCATCATTGGGTGTTTTGGACTTCAAACACTATACACCCTCCACAAAGGTGGCCCGCCGAAGGATGATCAGTCCTCAGCTTGTGTCCCGTGCTCAACTGTTCCCGAAATTCACCCTATTAAGCTTTTGTTCTTTGGCCCAACCGGGGTTCTTCCACTTGAGCCAAATCCACAGGCTGCTTCTTTCTGCTGCCTCTGAGACTGCTCTGATGGTCCTCCGCAGAGCCTGACCGTGGCTGCCGAGTTCCCTCAGCAGTCTGTTGGTGGACGACGCCACAAATCCTCTGCATCCCACTTCTACTGGATAGACTTTGGTAATCCAGCTACGCTGCCTCGTTTCTTCTGCTAGCTCTGAGTAGCGCAGCTTCTTACCTTCATAGGCCTCCTCCACAGAGTTCTCCCACGGGACTGTGAGCTCTATGTGGTAAGCAGTCTTCACCGAAGAGGACCAGAGTACCAAGTCTGGACTGAGGTTGGTAGAGGCAATCTCAGGTGGGAAAACTATCTGTTTGTCGATGTCTGCCAGCATCTTCCAGTCTCGGGCCAGGTATAGGTGTCCTGCTTCTGGTTTGGGGGAAAGCTGTTTGGGTGTTTTCCCGCCCTCCCGGACAAACATTGTTGTCTTCAAGGGATTAGATACTCTTGGTGGCAAGGAGTTGACGGCACCACGCATGCTCTCCAGAGCTGATGTCAAGCTATTGAGGACCTGGTTGTGCCGCCAGGTGTATCTTCCCTGCGTGAGGCTCGTCTTGCATCCTATCATGATGTGTCTGAGGGTTGCTGGGGTTGGACTGATGGCACAGATTGGATCCTCGCCATACCACTGATGGAGATTCTTTGGTGATGGGATCACATCATATGTTGCTCTGATGATAAAGCTGATTTTACTTGTTTCCATCTGCCATAGTTCCTTCCAGTTTATCTTTCTCCTCTCCACACCTTCCCACTGCATCCATTGCCCGTTTGGCGAGAGAGACAACCTTCGCACTTCTCAAGACCTCCTCCTGGTGACGCACCTCCTCCACCACCAGCGACCTCCGCTCTGATGTTGTAGCATTTTTCAGTTAAAAACAAAGATATATAGTAAAAATATAGGTATAGGTTGGAAAACAATATATCAGCACAAACAACTACAGTAGTTTTATGAGATAGCGTCATAGTAAAGTTAACCGATTTATTTTTCATTTTACAGTATGTGACTCGCCTGTGGGCGATTTTTTAATACAACTGGAACTGTTATTTTGCTCATGGATATTTTTCAGTGACTAACCGGAGGTCGGAGTTCCCAGCAGGCTGTGTTTGTGTAGTGCGTACTGAGGTCAATAATTTCCTGGAGACTTCCGAAATTCAGCGCCTCTCCCGAAAACCTCCCGGGACAAATTCCCTCCCGAAAATATACTCCTCCCCTCTTAACAACGCCCCCCAACACCCCCCCCCCCCAACCCCCACCTCCCGAAATCGGAGGTCTCAAGGTTGGCAAGTATGTTATTGCTTGACTGTCCAATTCAAGTCAGGATTACACAGATCAAACTAAAACTTGTCAAAGACGGCCTCGAAAGCTTGTTGATATTTTCATGGATAAATGACAGTCGGTGGGGATTTTTGTGGCTGCGTGCAAGGTTGGCTGCAGCTTGTAAAGTAGAATAGGATAAAATCCTGTGTTGTCACTGTCAACATTGTGACCAACGTTCACTGGGAAAGTCAGTTTTAGCAGCTCCCCATGACCTCAGGCAAAGCCTGGGATAACAAACAGTAGCAGTATGACATCCATCCATCCATTTTCTACCACTTGTCCCTTTCTGGGGTCGCGGGGGGCGCTGGGTGCCTATCTCAGCGACAATCGGGCGGAAGGCGGGGTACACCCTGGACAAGTCGCCACCTCATCACAGGGCCAACACAGATAGACAGACAACATTCACACTCACATTCTCACACTAGGGCCAATTTAGTGTTGCCAATCAACCTATCCCCAGGTGCATGTCTTTGGTGGTGGGAGGAAGCCGGAGTACCCGGAGGGAACCCACACAGTCACGTGGAGAACATGCAAACTCCACACAGAAAGATCCCGAGCCCGGGATTGAACCCAGGACTACTCATCCCGAGCCAGGGATTGAACCCAGGACTACTCAGGACCTTCGTATTGTGAGGAAGATGCACTAACCCCTGATTCACCGTGCTGCCCAGCAGTATAACAACAATACATTAAAAAACAACACCAAATTTAACAGTGTAAAAATAAGTATTCCTTCCGTTCATTGAAGTGCAAATAAGATTGTAGTTACCCTCGGTGAGGGTATTGGAGTATTGCACATGGTATAGAGGTATTGCACGTTGTGTGTGTGTGTGGGGGGGGGGGGGGTTTAGAATCAGTCATTTGGTGGGAGAAGTGGAATGATGGATTTGACGGCCTGATGGAAAAAAAAACATGTTAGACAGTCTTGCGGTTTTGGCTTTGAGAGAGCAGTATTTCTTCTTAAAAGGAAGGGATGAGAACAGGACATGTCCAGGGTGTGTAATGTCAGTACGGATGTTTCTGGCCTGCTAATGAAGCAGGTCGATGTAGAGTATACAGTATGTCCTTTGGGGGAAATCTTGACCCGACTATTTTGTCCACCGTACTCAACACCCGCTGCAGGACCCTGGTCTGGTTAACAACACTGTGCAGCAGTAGGTCAGGATGGACTCATTGGAGACTCTGTAAACAATAACTAGCTATTACTTACTCATCAGTGATTTTATTTCCTCATTAGGAAGAAGATGTGGATGTACCAGGTGAAGTTGGCTGATATATGTACTCCAAGAAACTTGAATCTCTCCACCCTCTCAACCTCCGCTCCTCTAACAGAGAGCTGGTGGAGTACAGTTTTTGTGGTATTTTTGAAAGTCAAGCAGTTCCTTAGGTTTAGTTGAGGTCCAGCTGGGGAGGTGTTCAGGGCACGTCCTACCAGTAGGAGACCACGGGGAAGAACCAGGACACTTTGGGGAGACTATGTCTCCCGGCTGGCTTGGAAACGCCTCGGGATCCCCCAGGAGTAGCTGGACGAAGTGGCTGGGGAGAGGGAAGTCTGGGGTTCCCTGCGTAGGCTGCTTCCCCAGCAAAGTGACCTTGGATAAGCGGAAGAAAATGCACGGAAAGAGGTCTAAGTTGTTCTGGGAGCACCAGTAAGTTAAGTGTTTGATCGCCTCCCCGACCCATCGTTATTTTTAATCAGTCCAACAATGGTGGTGTAGTCTGCAAACTTGATAATGTTGTTGGTGCCAACAGACGGTGAAGAGAGAGAAGAGGAGGGTGCTGGGAACAAACCCCTGCTTCCATCTTCAATCCTGACACGCTGAGATCTGTTACTGAGAAAGTCCCATAGCCATGCATTCAGTGAGCTGCGTCTTGGCTTGGTGAGCAGGTGTCGGACACCTCAGTCTCCTTGGACGTATCATCGCTCATCCATGCGGACTGGACACTGGCCGAGAGTGGAGTCGGCTGTCTTGGTTGCTTTGTTGGGTCTGCTCCTGTCTCTGGCCATCCTCCCTCCACCCGAGCGGACGATGGCGTGTAACACCGCAGAGGCCACCACAGTGGATATGTTTCTTTTACTTTTTATTCATAGCTGTATGTAGAAGTGTCTGGTTGTATCTGCTGCTTTAATGTCTTTAATGTCCTATGTGTTCTCTGATGTTTGATGTTTCCCTCTTACACACATGTAAGAGGGATGTGTACTATGGCCATGAGTTGTTGTTTTTTCCCCTTGGCCTCAGTCTGCACCCCCTCTCCAGGGCCCAGGCTAAGACTGATTTTTTTATTTTATTTTAATCTTCTATTTTTTTCTTCCCCCCTTGTTTACCTGTATCTCATCTTTTTTTGTAAGGGGCGCTGGAAGCCGGCAGACCCGTCAGCGATCCTGTTCTGTCTCCCTTTAATGTTTGTCTGATCTTGAATGGGATTGTGCTGAAAATTGTAATTTTCCTGAAGGAACTCTCCTGACGGAATAAATAAAGTACAATCTAATCTATCTAAGCCCGGGTTGACCAGTTTTGGTGGGATGGCTGTTTTAATAGGATCCTCACATAGGTGCTACTCCTGTCCAGGTGAGTGAGGGCTATGTGGAGCGCCATCATGACAGCATCCTCTGTTGACCTCTTGATCCATAGGCAAACTGATGTTGGTCCAGGTCAGCAGGGATGGCGGACTTTATGAAAGGAAGGATGAGTCTCTCAAAAAATTTGGTGATGATTCGTGTAAGAGCTACTGGGCGATAGTCATTCAGTGTTCTTCTTGGGTACGACAACAATATTGGCTGATTTAAGGTAGATGGGGACCACATACAGTTTTAAGTCAGAGGTTGAAGATGGTTGAAAATACCTGTGCTCGCTCGTCTACACAAGCCTTTCTTACCTGCCCTATAACACCGTCTGGGCCAGGAGCCTTCCTCGCATTGACCTGACGTGTCTGCTCCTGTAGCAGGTCTGAATCGACTGGTGGGGAAAGAATATGATCTTTCCTGCTGTGACAGTCAAAGCAAGCAAAGAACTAGTTCAGCGTGTCTGGACAGGTGCTGTCTGATGGTATTGTGGCTGCGGTGTTGTTGTTGTTGTAGCCAGTCAGAATCTTAACCCTCTTCCACATGTTTCTTGAGTTGTTGTTGTAGTGGGCCTTAATGGGCTGCTGGTAACTGAGCATGGCTTTGTTAATTCCTTTCCTCAGATTTTTTTCGTGTCTATTCTTAGCTTTGTGGGCTCCCCACTCCAAAGGCAGTATTCTGTGCCTTCACTTCGCTGTTGAGCCACAGTTTGAGTCTCTGTCACAATCTCAGTTCAAAAGTTGATGTCTTTGCTTGTCTGCGAAGGTCGTGTCCCCGAGATGCAGAAGGAACATCAGGAAACAGCTTGAATTTTAAAACACGACAAAATACCAGAGCGCTTGTTGCTAGGAGCGCAGGCGAAGCGTAGCAACACAAGCTAAATTAGCATTGCATAGAACTCAACGCAAACAGTCGCCAATGGCAAACCAGAATCCCAGCATGAGTGGATCGCGAGGCAGATATAAATAATTGATTACTACCACACAGATGAAAACACTTTTCTCAAAGTAAATGCCAATGAGTACTCTTAGCAACCCTGGCAACAAAACAAAAACAAAAAAGTTGCAGAGTAGCCCTGGGAACAGAACTCGACATAAACATAGGAAGTATAAACAGTATAGTATAGACATAAACCAATAGATGACCTGGGCAACGGGTCATGACGGATGTAGTCCTTTACGACAGATCTGTGTCCATCTAGGTCTGCTCTCTCTCCAAAAAGACCCCAAATATATGACATTAAAGCAGTCCTGTACAGGTGAGGTGGCTTCCTCAGTCCAAACTCTGACTGTCTTTGTAGCTGTTTTTTGTCGACAGATCTGTAGTTTGTATGCAGGGATGAGGGGAAAGGTACAGGTGGTCTGAGAGACTCAGATGACGTAGACGGCTGGCTTTGTAAGCATGTTGCAGTAAACCTGGTTTAAAGACCTACTGAAATGAGATTTTCTTATTCAAACACGGATAGCAGGTCCATTCTATGTGTCATACTTGATTATTTTGCGATATTGACATATTTTTGCTGAAAGGATTTAGTAGAGAACATCGACGATAAAGTTGGCAAGTTTTGGTGCTGATAAAAAAGCCTTGCCTTTACCGGAAGTTGTAGGGTGAGGGCTCCCCACGTCGTCACATTGTTTATAATGGGAGCCTCCAGCAGCAAGAGCTATTCGGACCGAGAAAACGACAATTTCCTCATTAATTTGAGCGAGGATGAAAGATTTGTGGATGATGATATTGATAGCGAAGGACTAGAATAAAACAAAAAAGGCGATTGCATTGGGACGGATTCGGATGTTTTTAGATACATTTCCTAGGATAATTCTGGGAAATCCCTTATCTTTCTATTGTGTTGCTAGTGTTTTAGTGAGATTAAATAGTACCTGATAGTCGGAGGGTCGTGTCCACGGGTGTGTTGACGCCAGAGTCTCTAAGGGAAGTCGACGGCAGCTGCATGATCTCCGGTAAGAGGCGACTTTTTACCACAATTTTCTCACCGAAACCTGCAGGTTGACAAGTGGTCGGGAACCATGTTCGCTTGACCGCTCTGATCCATAGTAAAGCTTCACCTCCGGGAATTTTAAACAAGGAATCACCGTGTGTTTGTGTGGCTAAAGGCTAAAGCTTCCCAACTCCATCTTTCTACTTTGACTTCTCCATTATTAATTGAACAAATTGCAAAAGATTTAGCAACACAGATGTCCAGAATACTGTTTAATTGGGCGATGAAAAGAGACGACTTTTAGCCGCAACTGGTGCTACGCTAACATGTCCTCTATAGTCCGTGACGTCACACGTCATCATTCCGCGACGTTTTCAACAAGAAACTCCGCGGGAAATTTAAAATTGTAATTTAGTAAACTAAAAAGGCCGTATTGGCATGTGTTGCAATGTTAATATTTCATCATTGATATATAAACTATCAGACTGTGTGGTCGGTAGTAGTGGGTTTCAGTAGGTCTTTAAACTGTTCTTCTCTGGTGGGGAAGTTCACATATTTTTGGAATTTGGGCGGGACGGATTTCATGTTGGCGTTGTTAAAATCTCCGGCTAGTACAATTAAACTGTCTGCCTGCGCAGCTAAACGCTGGTTGATAGACAGGAGCAGCGTCACCCTTGTTACTTTAGTACTAGCTTCTGGAGGCACATAGACATAAATTATTAGCACTCATGTATAGTCCCTGCACAGAAAAAGGGTCTGCTCTGCAACATCATATATTCAATCGACGAGGAGCAATGAGTGTTCCTGACAGTTATAAATATTAAAAGGTTCATTAAATCTTCAAAAAATTATGCAATTTATTATTCTTATGTATGGAAATAAACACACAGTACTGGCTATAACAGGGGTCGGGAACCTTTTTGGCTGAGAGAGCCAAAAAGCCATATATTTTAAAATGTATTTCCCTAAGAGCCATATGTGTGAGTGAGTGAATTATATTTATATAGCGCTTTTCTCTAGTGACTCAAAGCGCTTTACATAGTGAAACCCAATATCTAAGTTACATTTAAACCAGTGTGGGTGGCACTGGGAGCAGGTGGGTAAGGTGTATTGCCCAAGGACACAACGGCAGTGACTAGGATGGCGGAAGCGGGAATCAACCTGCAACCCTCAAGTTGCTGGCACGGCCACTCTACCAACCGAGCTATTCCGCCCCCATATATTTTTTTTAACACTGAACACAACTAAACACGTGCATTTTTAAGTAAGACCAACATTTCCAGAGTATAATAGGTCTCTTATTCTTTGTAATAACATTGTTATTCTGAAGCTAGCTGTGGAGGGGGAGTGGCCTGCGGGCCTGCAGCAAAGCAGGATGTTGCCAGGACCGGCCTCGAAATCAGCCACAGTTGCATAGACGGCCCACCTGGGCCTTGTTATCTAATCACCTGTCGCTCTGTTATAAGCAGCAGCCAGGAGGAGGGACAGGGTTGGGGCTGGAGCCAGAGCGCGAGTGAGGACGAAACAGAAAAAGACAATTGCTGGAAAGCAACTGAGAGAAAAATAAAATAAAACAATATTGTAACAATATTGTAACAATATTGTATCAGGGACGGCGTGGCGCAGTGGGAGAGTGGCCGTGCGCAACCCGAGGGTCACTGGTTCAAATCCCACCTAGAACCAACCTCGTCACATCCGTTGTGTCCTGAGCAAGACACTTCACCCTTGCTCCTGATGGGTGCTGGTTGGCGCCTTGCATGGCAGCTCCCTCCATCAGTGTGTGAATATGTGTGTGAATGGGTAAATGTGGAAGTAGTGTCAAAGCGCTTTGAGTACCTTGAAGGTAGAAAAGCGCTATACAAGTACAACCCATTTATCTATTATTTATTTAACCCTAAAACAGGCCTCTTGGTGGTCTGAATAACCCCCAGGAGGGCAAGCCCCACACTAACCAATAATAAATAAATTACTTCTTACCATTAATACAACTTCTTGAACATAAAAAAGCATGAGAAAGTTTTATATTTTGAACGTTATTTTTAACACTGTGATTACAAGTGGAATTATTCGTTACTTATCGTGTTAAGCAATGTCAGCTCAGATTTATCCGAGAGCCAGATGCAGTCATCAAAAGAGCCACATCTGGCTCTAGAGCCATGGGTTCCCTACCCCTGGGCTATAAGAATAACAAATTGCATTAACAGAGACACTTCCTCCTTTTGTGTTGTCAGAGTCTGTTGTTCAGTCGGCTCTGAAGGCAGCACAGCCCGCCAGCTCAATAGCTGCATAGGGGATGTTTCGATCAAGCCAGGTTTCTGTGAAAACCAATACACACTAATCCAGACAATAAGAGGTGATACATAATTGTAGTTCCTACATTTTGTTGTTTAGCGGCCGAGAGTTGGTGAAAAAGAGACTGGGAGGGACTAATTCGTAGGGGTTAGCCTTTAGTTTATCCGCGAGCCCCATTCTTTTGCTTCCTGTTTCTCACTCCAGCAGGGGGATTGTGAAACCTGGTTTGTTAGGTAGTTGCCAGATCCCCGGGAGCATAGTATTTCACACTTTCAAGGTATTTTGTGAGCAGAAAGCATTTCCTGTTAAGGACAGCAGTTTTGCTCTACTGTACCGCACACATGTAGCAAGATCAATAGTCAATAGTAGAAAAAGTACAAGGCTAATAAAAGATGAGGGCACTGGGCTGCTGTGATGCAGACTGACAGTGCTGCAGTTGGACTGACTTGTCGGATCAGGTAACTGGTAGGACATGTTTATTAATGGTTTATTTCTCTGGTTCGAACGTCCGATTCGTCTCCTTCGCACTAATTTTCTTAGTCTCAGGATTGTGTTGATATCTGGCTGTAGGCTGTGGACTACTCCAGACTGGTAACTCTAATTTTGCTTCAACTTAAAGGCCTACTGAAACCCACTACTACCGACCACGCAGTCTGATAGTTTATATATCAATGATGAAATATTAACATTGCAACACATGCCAATACGGCCTTTTTAGTTTACTAAATTGCAATTTTAAATTTCCCGGGAGTTTCTTGTTGAAAACCTCGCGGAATGATGACGTATACGCGTGACGTCAAGGACTGTAAGGAAATATTAGCGCTGCGCACACACACAGCTAAAAGTCGTCTGCTTTAACCGCATAATTACACGGTATTCTGGACATCTGTGTTGCTGAATCTTTTGCAATTTGTTCAATTAATAAAGGAGAAGTCAAAGTAGAAACATGGAGTTGGGAAGCTTTAGCCTTTAGCCACACAAACACATGGTGATTCCTTGTTTAAAATTCCCGGAGGTGAAGCTTTACTATGGATCAGAGCGGTCAAGCGAACATGGAATGTCAACCAGCAGTTTTCGGTGAGAAAATTGTGGTAAAAAGTCGCCACTTACCGGAAATCAGCTGAGCTTGTGCCGTCCATACAGCTGCCGTCGACTTCCATCAGACACTGGCCTCAAAACACCCGTGGATACACCCTTCCGACTATCAGGTACTATTGAACTCACTAAAACACTGGCAACACAATAGAAAGATAAGGGATTTCGCAGAATTATCCTTGTAAATGTGTCTTAAAACATCAGATTTTTTTTTCCTAGTCCGTCGCTATCATTATCGTTAAACACGAATCTTTCATCCTCGTTCAAATTAATGGGGAAATTGTCATTTTCTGGGTCCGAATAGCTCTTTTTGTTGGAGGCTCCCATTAAAAACAATGTGAGGAGCCCTCAACGGGTGACGTCATCGTCTGCGACTTCCGGTAAAGGCAGGGCTTTTCTATTAGCAACCAAAAGTTGCGAACTTTATCGTCGATTTTCTCTACTAAATCCTTTCAGCAAAAATATGGCAATATTGTGGAATGATCAAGTATGACACATAGAATGGACCTGCTATCCCCGTTTAAATAAGAAAATCTCATTTCAGTAGGCCTTTAAAGCTTAACAAAAGACAGAGAGAGAATATTTATGGAATCATCAATCTTGGAGGATGTTCATTCAGTTATTTAATTCTGTAGATAAACGTATAAAAGACATGATACAAAACAACAGTGGTTTCAAATGGCAACTTTCTGTCTTTAGGAATCAAGTCAAGAAACTGCATTGTAGTAGTCAGTATCAGTTTCATTTTTAGATCATATGAAACCACTCTTCCTGAGGAAAAAACTATGCAATCATGACAATCAAACAAACACAAAACACGACAACACACCTCTAGTACTTTGTTGCACCACCTCTGGGTTTAATACCAGCTTGCAGTCTCTGAGGCATGGAATTAACGAGTTACAATCAGTGCTGTTCATCAATCTTGCTGCAGCTTTCTCTGATTGCTGTTGTCGGATCAGCTTTTCAGGTTGGAGTTTTGTCATGGACTAATCTCTTTAATTTCCTTGCACACACGTTTTTATTTGGATTGTGTACAGTTTTTGCTGTTTGGAAAGATCCATTTTCATCTTGAAAAAATGATGTCCTCATGCTCAAACGGTCTAGCTCCATCCTATCTTGCTGATTGTATTGTACCATATGTCCCGGCAAGAAATCTGCGTTCAAAGGACTCCGGCTTATTAGTGATTCCCAAAGCCCAAAAAAAGTCTGCGGGCTATAGAGCGTTTTCCGTTCGGGCTCCAGTACTCTGGAATGCCCTCCCGGTAACAGTTCGAGATGCCACCTCAGTAGAAGCATTTAAGTCTCACCTTAAAACTCATTTGTATACTCTAGCCTTTAAATAGACTCCCTATTTAGACGAGTTGATCTGCCGTTTCTTTTCTTTTTCTTCTATGTCCCACTTTCCCTTGTGGAGGGGGTCCGGTCCGATCCGGTGGCCATGTACTGCTTGCCTGTGTATCGGCTGGGGACATCTCTGCGCTGCTGATCCGCCTCCGCTTGGGATGGTTTCCTGCTGGCTCCGCTGTGAACGGGACTCTCGCTGCTGTGTTGGATCCGCTTTGGACTGGACTCTCGCGACTGTGTTGGATCCATTATGGATTGAACTTTCACAGTATCATGTTAGACCCGCTCGACATCCATTGCTTTCCTCCTCTCCAAGGTTCTCATAGTCATCATTGTCACCGACGTCCCACTGGGTCATTATTGTCACCGATCTCCCACTGGGTGTGAGTTTTCCTTGCCCTTATGTGGGCCTACCGAGGATGTCGTAGTGGTTTGTGCAGCCCTTTGAGACACTAGTGATTTAGGGCTATATAAGTAAACATTGATTGATTGATTGAAACGTCTTTACGATTGATGGAATAAGAATCATGCCCAAAATTTAAATGTAAACTAGTGCATTTATTGAAGGTGTAATGACAGCCATCTCCCCAGTAAAAATATTTGACATGCAGCCCCATATCGTCAACTGTATCGTCAGGCAGTTGTCTTCATAAATCTCATTGAAACAGCACCAAACAAAAGTTCCTGCATCATCACTTTGCCTAACGCAGATTTTCAATTTATCACTGAAGATGACTTTCATTTAGTCATTCATGGTCCACGATTGCTTTTCCGTAGCCCATTGGAACCATTATTTTTTTATGTTTAGGTGTTAATGACGGCTTTTATTTAGCTTTTCTATGTTTAAATTCCATGTCCTTGAGGCGCTTTCTTATAGTTCGGCCACAGAAGGTGACTCCAGTTTCTGCCCTTGTGTTCTTCATTTGTTATTTTGTGCATTTTTCTGTTTGTAAGACTTAGTGCTTTAAGATTTCGGTCTTGACGCTTTAATGATTTCCTTGGTCTACCAGTATGCTTGCCTTTTACAACCTTTCTATTTTGTTTTTACTGGATCCAGATTTTATAAACGGTTGATTTATGAACAATCAGCATCTTTTCCGCAATGTTTCAATGATTCACTTTTTTAACAAAGTTTGATAATCCATCTCTTGTGTTGGAACCATGAATAATGTCAATCCACCTGGTGCAACAACTCTCCAAGGTGTGAACACTCCTTTTTAACTGCAGACTAATGAACAGATTTAATCTAATGCAGGTGTTAGCTTTGGAATTTAAAAGTTACAGGGGGATTCCATAATTAAATCTCCGTATTTAGTGATTCCATCCATCCATCCATCCATCTTCTTCCGCTTATCCGAGGTCTGGTCGCGGGGGCAACAGCCTAAGCAGGGAAACCCAGACTTCCCTCTCCCCAGCCACTTCGTCTAGCTCTTCCCGGGGGTTCCCGAGGCGTTCCCAGGCCAGCCGGGAGACATAGTCTTCCCAACGTGTCCTGGGTCTTTCCCGTGGCCTCCTACCGGTTGGATGTGCCCTAAACACCTCCCTAGGGAGGCGTTCGGGTGGCATCCTGACCAGATGCCCGAACCACCTCATCTGGCTCCTCTCGATGTGAAGGAGCAGCGGCTTTACTTTGAGTTCCTCCCGGATGGCAGAGCTTCTCACCCTATCTCTAAGGGAGAGCCCCGCCACACGGCGGAGGAAACTCATTTGGGCCGCCTGTACCCGTGATCTTATCCTTTCGGTCATGACCCAAAGCTCATGACCATAGGTGAGGATGGGAACGTAGATCGACCGGTAAATTGAGAGCTTTGCCTTCCGGCTCAGCTCCTTCTTCACATCAACGGATCGATACAACGTCCGCATTACTGAAGACGCCGCACCGATCCGCCTGTCGACACGATCCACTCTTCCCCCACTCGTGAACAAGTGATACCATTTTTTTTTTTTTTACTTTGCATAATATGAACTGTTACTGACAATCGCAATTTGTATTTGTGTTTAATTTTAGTGTTTATTAAAGCCAGAAAGTTGCCATTTGGAACGATTATAGTTTTGTGTCATTTCTGTTATTAGTTATTGTCTACAAATATAAACAACTGGATGAGCATCCTCACAGTCTGGCGATTCCATAATTGTTTTCGTTGTGTATATATTAGGGATGTGGTCATTCACTGATAAGTATTGGCCGATTTTCTTGAAAAAGTAACAAATGTAATGATCACTATTGTTGATAAATGCCTTTCAAAGTCGATCACAAACACCGAACCCTTTTGGCTACTATTGTATTTATTTTTTGTGCACTGGCTGACAAGCTAGCAGCGTGGTGCCACTCCTAAGGTAATATTAATCAACTTTACTTTGATAAATAAAATGCATTTCTTAATATACTGTAGTATTGATAATTAACAAGTACAATTATCAAGTATTAGAAAAATCCTAAACATGTTACATACAGAGAAAACAGGAGTGGGCAGTCTAATAGCTAAACCAACCGCTAAGCTAGCTTCAAAAACCAATGTATATTGTAGCATACCAGAAGAGTCAGTGTTGCAAGGGGTTCTGGGTATTTGTTCTGTTGTTTTTATGTTGTGTTACGGTGCGGATGTTCTTCCGAAATGTGTTTGTCATTCTTGTTTGCTGTGGGTTGACAGTATGGCGCATATTTATAACAGAGTTAAAGTTGTTTATACGGCCACTCTCAGTGTGACCTGTATGGCTGTTGACCAAGTATGCCTTGATTGACGATTAATCCACGACCTGTCTCTCTTGCTCGCTCTGTCCCTGCACCTCCCTCACGGATGTTGCTGCTTGTGAACACCTTCACAATTTGTTTTGTTTTCAACCCCTTCTTAACCCTGTACGTACATTGAAAATACACGCAACCTTGACAGAAAAAGCCGGACATTTGAGGCATTTAAGAAAGCCTGTACTCTTTTGCGGGAATGTCTGCGGTGTCCGAAAAGAGGACGTGTGATCAGTCTAGCCTAGTAGTTTTTGTTCATATCACCGTTTTCCCTCCATAGCCAGAGCGTTTTGAGTTATTGATGTTTTTAGTAAGTTTTAGTGGTCAGGTTAGGTCTGGTTTGATAGCCTTTTTTTGTTTCTCCTGTTTTGGACCCTGCATCTGTGTTCAAAATCCTGTTCTGGTCGTGACAGTATTGGCCGATTTCACACATGGATGGTCGACAGCATAAATCCCTTAAGTGTATATCGTCAGAGATAGCAGTTAGTTGTCAACAAGAAGAGCTTTCAGTTTGGCTTTTTAGTGCGTCACCATCATTCCTTATTTTAGTCAGTGCAATTGAAAGTTATTATGCTTAATTCATCAGTTTTTAACAGCCTATTTTTTTTAATGTTGGCACTTGCTGACCTTAATTCCAATGTCTCTAAACTATGTTTTACTATATTACCATTTGCATATTTACTGCACTGCAAACACCTGTCTGAGTGGCAAAGCAACTATTGAGATCCAGGCCACCGATTAGCCAGACTTCCCAGCGAATGGTCCTTTTCAGTGTTTGTGGGACCAAATTACGAGTTGGTGGCATTTAGAAAATGGCAAAAGAGGTTCAGCGAAAAGCAAAATGTACCCTGAGGTCACTGCCGCTACAGAATAGTGTCGTTCTCACACCCTTGCAGAAATTTAAAGTTTTGTTGTTTTCAGCTCCATTAAACTACCCATATAGGTCTGCATTTATTCAACCTTGGACCTTTCATCTGAGAGCATGTGGAAGCAGCGGTTCACTTACAAAACTGTTCTAAAATAGAAAAGCACAGGTCTGCTGGGCAGCACGGTGGAAAAAAAGGGGTCAGTGCATGTGCCTTACAATACAAAGGTCCTGAGTTCAATCCCGGGCTCGGGATCTTTCTGTGTGGAGTTTGCATGTTCTCCCCGTGACTGCGTGGGTTCCCTCCGGGTACTCCGGCTTCCTCCCACTTCCAAAGACATGCACCTGGGGATAGGTTGATTGGCAACACTAAACGGTCCCTAGTGTGTGAATGTGAGTGTAAATGATGTCTGTCTATCTGTGTTGGCCCTGCGACGAGGTGGCGACTTGTCCAGGGAGTATCCCGCCTTCCACCCGAATGCCGCTGAGATAAGCTCCAGCACCCACCCCGCCACCCCAAAAAGGGACAAGCGGTAGAAAATAGATGGATGGATGAAGGTCTGCTGTCACCAACAAGAGAAGCATTGGGCTTGCATTGTTTTGAATTAAACATATTCAAAACAGTGGCTGTGTTACACTTTTACTTATATAGAGAGTTTACGGAAATGGTGCTATTCGTGTCCCCTAGAAATAGTGTATAAATGCACATCAAAATAACATTTTACATAAAAAAATATATATCTAGCACAGTGTCTCTAACTGTGATCCGACTGCATAGTTAATAAACACAAAAGATTAAACTAGGGGTGTTTCAATTAAATATTGATATCAGTCCTATATCAGAAATAACAAATATCAAGTAATATCTATTTCCAAAATAAGCCCTGAAAACAAGCAGTCCTGCAGCGCATTTACATGTGCAAAGTTTGATCTTATTGTCCAATAATAAGCACACAAGGTTTATCTTTTATTGCAATTATTAATTGCCTTAGTGGCCACATGCGTGGACAGCACCTTTTAGCTCTTATTTACAAAATTGTGTACACTACTGAATTGGGGTCTTATGCCGACATATGGACACGTATACTTCTATGTAGTGGTGTCAGAAGAGTATATAACATACAATGGAATTTTGAAAAAAAAAAAAGTGTAAAAATAAAAATGTGCATGTCATTACACATGAAGTACACATTTGTGTACTTATGGACTAAGTACATCATAATAAAAGATGATTTTTAGTTTTTATCCTTATTAGGGTCCAATAAGCCCAAATAGCAAAGAGAAATAGAAAAAGCATGTAAACAAACAGCTTGGGCCCTAACAGGTTAATTAAGTCATTTATAAAAGCTAGCAGCCACACAACAGCTAAGCCCACAATAGCACACAGATTATACACACACAGTAACTGTATTTAACTGAACAATATGGCTGTGGAGAGACAGAGCTGACGAGCTGACAGCAGGCTGAGAGGAGCTGCGGTCCTCACCAAGATGGAGGCCAGGAGGCAGGGCATGCAGCAGAGAGGAGAGGCGTGACGCACTGGGAGCGGCTCTGCAACAGCCATCAGCGTCAGGTGCATACACCACACACCTGCGCTCAATCGCTTCATCTTCTGCTGCAGCACAAAAAGGGCGAAGGAGGAGCAATCGGAGGAGAAGTAGGAGAGGAACGATCCAACCCGAACGACCACGAGAGAATGACAAGAACAAGAAAGTTTGATCATATTACGCCTGTACTGGCTCACCTGCACTGGCTTCCTGTGCACTTAATATGTGACTTTAAGGTTTTACTACTTACGTATAAAATACTACACGGTCTAGCTCCAGCCTATCTTGCCGATCGTATTGTACCATATGTCCCGGCAAGGAATCTGCTTTCAAAATACTCCGGCTTATTAGTGATTCCTAGAGCCCAAAAAAAGTCTGCGGGCTATAGAGCGTTTTTCCGTTCGGGCTCCAGTACTCAAGATGTTACCTCTGTAGAAGCATTTAAGTCTCACCTTAAAACTCCTCTGTATACTCTAGCCTTTAAATAGACCTCCTTTTTAGAGCAGTTGATCTGCCGCTTCTTTTCTTTTTTCTCCTATGTCCCCCCCTCCCTTGTGAAGGGGGTCCGGTCCGATGACCATGGATGAAGTACTGGCTGTCCAGAGTCGAGACCCAGGATGGACCGCTCGTCGGGACCCAGGATGGACCGCTCGCCTGTGTATCGGTTGGGGACATCTCGACGCTGCTGATCCGCCTCCACTTGAGATGGTTTCCTGTGGACGGGACTCTGGCTGCTGTCTTGGATCCGCTTTGAACTGAACTCTCGCGGCTGTGTTGGAGCCACTATGGATTGAACTTTCACAGTATCATGTTAGACCCGCTCGACATCCATTGCTTTCGGTCCCCTAGAGGGGGGAGGGTTGCCCACATCTGAGGTCCTCTCCAAGGTTTTTCATAGTCAGCATTGTCACTGGCGTCCCACTGGATGTGAATTCTCCCTGCCCACTGGGTGTGAGTTTTCCTTGCCCTTTTGTCAGTTCTTCCTAGGATGTTGTAGTCGTAATGATTTGTACAGTCCTTTGAGACATTTGTGATTTGGGGCTATATAAATAAACATTGATCGATTGATTGATTGAGAGCGACGAAGAAGAACTTGAGCGAGATGAGCCCCCGCAAAAGACACAATCCCCGGCCACCGAAAGGTGCGCCGCCGCGCTAGCAATTGGCGCGAAAGACAGGCAAGAAAACCTCATGGGTATTGACACAATAAACATGGGTCAAACCTGCTATGATGTGTCATGTGTCCACCGTCACTACAACCCACACGCATCCGGATGGCAGGAAGTCCGTCACAATGGCACTATCAAACACGACATGTGTTAAGTATGAAAGAATTATAGTCGCATTTTACTTACATATACACAATATGCAAAGCGGACATTTGTTAGAAAATGTTCACTAACAAACAAGTCTCGGTCATTCAATTGCATCACGAGTCATCCGTTAAACTTAATAAATGGGTTGTACTTGTATAGCGCTTTTCTACCTTCAAGGTACTCAAAGCGCTTTGACACTACTTCCACATTTACCCACTCACACACATATTCACACACTGATGGAGGGAGCTGCCATGCAAGGCGCCAACCAGCACCCATCAGGAGCAAGGGTGAAGTGTCTTGCTCAGGACACAACGGACGTGACGAGGTTGGTTCTAGGTGGGATTTGAACCAGTGACCCTCGGTTAGCGCACGGCCACTCTCCCACTGTGCCACGCCGTCCTCTGTTCATCCTTTCACCTCAGCACGTATCCTCTGTTAATCCTTTCACCTCAGCATTTTTCCTCCTTTTATCCTTTGACATCGACATTTTTCTTCTGCTCATCCTTTCACCTCAGCATGTATCCTCTGTTCCTTCTTCTACACATCATCTTCATCCTTTCAGTTTCACCTTTCACCTCCATCTCAATCTTCATCCTCTCACTTTAATCTTCATTCTTCTACACCGTCATCCTTATCCATTCATCTTCATCGTTTGCTTCCAACCTATTCTTCATCCGCTCCATTTCATCTTCCTTCTTCTACACCATCATCTTCATCCTTTCATTTTCACCATTCACCTCCATCTGAATCTTCATCCTCTCACTATCATCTTCCTTCTTCTACACCACCATCCTCATTCATTCATCGTCATTGTTCACTTCCAACCCATTCTTCATCCTTACTTTCACCTTCCTTCTTCTACACCATCATCTTCATCCTTTCATTTTCACCATTCACCTCCATCTGATGAATGATTAATGAAAATGATGAATAATTAATGAAATATTGTGACTACTAGGTGTTGCCAAAAAACACAAAGAAAGCATGATACTTTTCATACTTACCATTGCTCTCTTTTTGAGCAATTCCACTTGATTAAACATGTTCTAACATTTCAGACTACAAGGTCATGGAAAGGCCAAAAGAAAGTTAACTAATTATTTTTTTTTCTTTTTACAGTATGTGCTGCTTAAATCCATCCATCCATCCATTTTCTACCGCTTTTTCCCTTTTGGGGTTGCGGGGGGCGCTGGCGCCTATCTCAGCTACAATCGGGCGGAAGGCGGGGTACACCCTGGACAAGTCGCCACCTTCATCGCAGGGCCAACACAGATAGACAGACAACATTCACACTCACATTCACACACTAGGGCCAATTTAGTGTTGCCAATCAACCTATCCCCAGCTGCATGTCTTGGTAGTGGGAGGAAGCCGGAGTACCCGGAGGGAACCCACGCATTCACGGGGAGAACATGCAAACTCCACACAGAAAGATCCCGAGCCTGGATTTGAACCCAGGACTGCAGGAACTTCGTATTGTGAGGCAGACGCACTAACCCCTCTGCCACCGTGAAGCCCTGCTTAAATCCTGTTACCTGAAATATTTTTGGAAATGATTTGTCAATTTGTATTTGTTGAATCAACTTTAATGCACCTACTGTCGACATGCTATCGGGCATTAGTGGCTGTAATTAATGTATTTGCTTCTTCTATGCTAACAACTCATTCCTGTTACTCAAATGAGTCATATTTGGCTGAAAAAATGCCCGCAATACCTGACAAAGCCTGCGTTTAATTGATGGCGAGTAATACTACACCTAATTCCCAAGGAGGGATGTAGGAGCTTAATTTACTGACAGCATGGTTGATAGTTGACCCCTTTTCAAATGGAACTGTTCACTATTCTGAAACACCTCCAGTTGTGGTTGTACGGTATATCGGTATTGGTATTGTACCGCCATACTAATTATCAATCACATTCGGTACTACACTGGCTCTAAAAAGTCTTTGAGGCTTCTTACAAGTATTATCCCTGCAGGATGAGGAATAGCTAAACATGCTTCACTACACACCTTAGTTAACCGGCGTCACAATGTAAACAAACCCCATTGGTGGATCTACACTTAAAATCCACTGTAATGATACCAAGTACAGGAGCGTATCTAGTCGATACTACTATGATTACATCTATATTTTTTTTAGCATAACAAAATCTTTTTACATTTTTTAAAATGTATATTATGTTTATAAACTCAGGAAATATGTCCTGGACACATGAGGACTTTGAATATGACAAATGTATGATTTATACCTAAATTTGTGGTATCATCCAAAACTAATAGAGCCTCCAAACAACAGAAGAATATGTGATTATTACTGTGACAGTCCCTCACTGTCGAGTGGGTTCCCATGACCACAAAGGAAGGGCATGGCTTCGAGCAGTTTGACTTTTGTCTTATTCTTTCAATAAAACCTTTCAGATTCTGTTTTTCACTTTGCTGCGTCGTCGTCTGCCTCTCGCTCTTTTCCTCTCGCGCTCAGCTTCCGCTTCCCTCTCCCTCCTTCTCTTTGCTGCAGCCCTTTTACATCTTGTGAGGAGATTAGATGATTTTGGCCACTTGGGCGCCCCAAGCACCTGATCACGATTGCGGCGTCGCTGCCGGCGCGCCCCCGCCTCGCCACTCGCTCGCCATCCCCACCTCCTTGCCGCCATCTTGGGCCGGGCTCCGGCGTGCCCTGCCTCGCTGCTCGCTTGCCGGCTCCGCCGCTCCCCAATTACATTTTAACAGAAGTGTAGATAGAACATGTTAAAAGAGAAAGTAAATGAATTAGTAGATTAATAATCCATTGCTTTCCTCCTCTCCAAGGTTCTCATAGTCATCATTGTCACCGACGTCCCACTGGGGTGTGAGTTTTCCTTGCCCTTATGTGGGCCTACCGAGGATGTCGTTGTGGTTTGTGCAGCCCTTTGAGACACTAGGGATTTAGGGCTAAATAAGTAAACATTGATTGATTGATTGATTGATTTTCTACCACTTGTCCTTAATAATTTTGACTGAATAATAGAATGGAAAATGACACAATATGTTACCCGCTTTCCCCCCGATTTTAGCTGAGATATGCACTAGCGCCCCCCACGACCCCAAAGGGAATAAGCGGTAGAAAATGGATGGATATGTCAGCAGCTAAATTAGGAGCCATAGTTTGCTGACTTATGACTAAAAGACAAGTTGTCTTGTATGTTCACTATTTTATTTAAGGACTAAATAGCAATAATAAACATATGTTTAGTGTACCGTAATATTTGTGTTTAAATAAAGGCAATATTAAATTTTTTGTGGCATTTATTTAGAAAAGTATCGAAAAGTACCAAAAGTATCGAAATAATTTTGGTACCGGTACCAAAATATTGGTATCGAGACAACACTAGTACCTACAATATTTGTCTTTTCTGGCTTATAAATGTTACAATGTTCGATATTTGTGTTAAACAATGGCAAAAACATCAAATCATAAGGTTCAGGCAAATGTTCATGTTATTTTATGTTCATCTGACTTAATTTACGCAGTATATCAATACAATTCAAAATACATTTTTGGTACCGGTACCTAAATATTGTTATCGGGACAACACTATCCCCAGTACTATCAAATTTAAAGCTGGAAAAAAAAAACAGAAATGTATGTTTATTTCACAAGTAAATTGCATCGAATTTGGTGGAATGACCCACATGTATGTTTTGTGTATTTCCCATGGAACCTTCAATGTCATTGGCACAGGTAAAGTCGCCTAACAATACGTTTATATCCCAGCTTTCCGAAAACAAAGTCAAGGAAAAATAAATACAAATACATTATCCATGGCTTATGCTATTCAATTGAAACGCATCAGTGGCGTTTGTAATTTCCCCATCATCATGTTCATTTACCATAAAATTAAACCTTTTGTCGATCACAAAACAGAGGAGCAAATAGAGTTAAACGCTCCGGGAAACATTTAGACGTATTCTTAAACGGGGTAGGACTGTTTAAATTCCCTTGAACTCTGCGCTACCACGTTTTCGTAAGAGAGCATGCAGGGACATCACAATAATTTCTTGGAACACCAAATCCTCTTATACTCTCCAGAACATTCCTAAAACCAAGTGGTCGGTTCTGGTAGGTTTGTACAAAAAGGTGATTTTGCAAAAGCAAATTATTTTAATTGTACAAACTTAACCAAACAAAGTTAACTGTGTTTTTTCTTTTTAAATCAAGGAAACAATAACTATCCATCCATCCATCCATTTTCTACCTCTTGTACCGTTCGGGGTCGCGGGGATACTGGTGCCTATCTCAGTTACAATCGGGCGGAAGGCAGGATACACCCTGGACAAGTCGAAACAATAACTAGTATCAGTTATACAATAAGATCGGAATCAAATTTATTCGCCTATGCTGTCCTCTCTTTGTTCCAAGCAATAAACGAATATGTAGATCGGAATTATTGAATGTACACAAATATTACTCTGTAGTTTGGAACTAACCTGAAATATGGGCTGTAATGGTATTTTTTGTAGTATTTTCATTGTAAACGTTCAATAAGGCAAAACTATATTTCCATGGTTTAACCGTGATATCACTAGTTTGAATTGTCCCTCAATTAAAAAAAAAAAACGTGTCGCATTTTAACAATTTAGAAATAATACACAAATACAGGGACGGCGTGGCATAGTGGGAGAGTGGCCGTGCGCAACCCGAGGGTCACTGGTTCAAATCCCACCTAGTACCAACCTCGTCACGTCCGTTGTGTCCTGAGCAAGACACTTCACCCTTGCTCCTGATGGGTGCTGGTTAGCGCCTTGCATGGCAGCTCCCTCCATCAGTGTGTGAATGTGTGTGTGAATGGGTAAATGTGGAAAGTAGTGTCAAAGCGCTTTGAGTACCTTGAAGGTAGAAAAGCGCTATACAAGTACAACCCATTTATCATTTATTATTTAAATAATGAGTGAGAATAACATTAAAAAAGTAGGAATAAAACAACATTAAAATTAGCACAATGTGAGTACTAAATCATTATATATTATGTCGCTTAAAACTAATACCCGTTAAAAATAATTAAAAAATAATTGATAAATGTTGAACTCTGTCCATCCAATCCAAGAAGGTCTTGGATTGGATGCGGGTTCGGAGCAAAGACTTTGTTGGAGAGAGTTGTTATAAAGGAATTTTCAACGTAAAAACATTTTCGAATGTCTCCAAGTACATTCAGTAAATTCTGCGGATTGATGAAAGGAATTTTAGGTCCAAAAGAAAAGACAGTCGGTGCCCCCGTATCTCTTCGGAGGGGTGTTGCTATTGTCCTGTACAAACTTGCCAATTGTGCGGAATACAGAATTATTGCTAATCATGTCATTCATTTACAAACCCCGATTCCATATGGGTTGGGAAATTGTGTTAGATGTAAATATAAACTGAATACAATGATTTGCACATCCTTTTCAACCCATATTCAGTTGAATATGCTACAAAGACAACATATTTGATGTTCAAACTCATAAACAATTTTTTTTTTTTGCAAATAATCGTTAAGTTTAGAATTTGATGCCAGCAACACGTGACAAAGAAGTTGGGAAAAGTGGCAATAAATACTGATAAAGTTGAGGAATGCTCATTAAACACTTATATGGAACATCCCACAGGTGTGCAGGCTAATTGGGAACAGGTGGGTGCCATGATTGGGTATAAAAGCAGCTTCCATGAAATGTTAAGTAATCCACAAACAAGGATGGGGTGAGGGTGACCACTTTGTTGGCAAATTGTCGAACAGTTTTAGAACAACATTTCTCAACGAGTTATTCCGAGGAATTTAGGGATTTTACCATCTACGATCCGTAAAATCATCAAAAAGTTCAGAGAATCTGGAGAAATCACTGCACGTAAGCGATGATATTACGGACCTTTGATCCCTTAGGCCGCACTGCATCAAAAACCGACATCAGTGGGTATAGGATATCACCACATGGGCTCAGGAACACTTCATACAACCACTGTCAGTAACTACAGTTGGTCGCTACAACTGTAAGTGCTAGTTAAAACTCTACTATGCAAAGCGAAAGCCATTTATCAACAACACTCAGGAACGCCGCTGGCTTCACTGGGTCCGAGCTCATCTAAAATGGACTGATGCAAAGTGAAAAAGTGTTCTGTGGTCTGACGAGTCCACATTTCTTATTATATTTGGAAACTGTGGATGTGGTGTTCTCCAGAACAAAGAGGAAAATAACCATCCTGATTATTACAGGCGCAAAAATGAAAAGCCAGCATCTGTGATGGTATGGGGGTGTATTAGTGCCCAAGACATGGGTAACTTACACATCTGTGAAGGCACCATTAATGCTGAATGGTCCATACAGGTTTTGAAGCAACATATGTTGTCATCCAAGCAACGTTATCATGGACGCCCCTGCTTATTTCAGCAAAACAATGCCAACCTATGTGTTACAACAGCGTGGTTTTGTAGTAAAAGAGTGCGGGTACTTTCCTGGCCCGCCTGCAGTCCAGACATGTGTCCCATCGAAAATGTGTGGCGCATTATGAAACGTAAAATACGACAACAAGACCCTAGACTGTTGAACAACTTAAGCTGTACATCAAGCAAAAATGGGAAAGAATTCCACTTTCAAAGCTTCAACAATTAGTTTCCTCAGTTCCCAAACGTTTATTGAGTGTTGTTAAAATAAAATGTGATGTAACACAGTGGTGAACATGCCCTTTCCCAACTACTTTGGCACATGTTGCAGCCATCTAATTCTAACTTAATTATTATTTGCCCAAAAAAATAAAGTTTATGAGTTTGAACATCAAATATCTTGTCTTTGCAGTGCATTCAACTGAATATGGGTTGAAAAAGATTTGCAAATCATTGTATTCCGTTTATATTTACATCTAACACAATTTCCGAACTCACATGGAAACGGGGTTTGTATTTCAGGCAATGACACAGAGCGCACAAGGTAGACAACATATAATAATATTAATTCATATAACGCAAAAGGGAATGTACAATGTGTAACCATTGATGATCCAGTTTTGCCTGAAAAGGAATGGGAATTTATTTAATCCCACCCAGAGTTCTCCATTCAGTGATTAATACTTTGAGCTTTACTGTTACTTTGTTCGGGGATTATTATACAATGTTATATCGTGGTGGCATTACATCAAGTAACAACAATTATTACACTGTAACAATAATTTGTAGCAACAATGTAAGAAGAATGAACAATACCAACAATGGTAATGGACAATATACCAACGGTGGTGAGGAAACATTGAGCACATGTTAACAATATGAGGCAGAGTACACCAGCTATTCAAATTAAAAACCCTCATCTCTATATTTTAACTAGACCTAATGTTTATATAAGGGTTTAAATTGATGAATAGTTTGGCAATGCCTGTGTTTTGAATCCAGTTTGTTCCACAGCTTTACTCTGCATACAGACACACAAATATTTACGAGTGGTTCGAGCTCTCGGCAATGAGAAATATCCTAAACTTCTCAAGTTATGAGCCAGCACTGGTGTTAAAAAAAAATATATATATATTTTGGGTTAGGCGGTAATAATTTATTTAATGCTTTATACAAGATTATCGATGTATTATATTTAACAAATTCATCACATTTTAGCAACTTTGATTGCATAAACAGATTGAGTATGTTCTAAAAAACAATGTTTCTGTAAAACGAACAGAGGATTAATTGTGTTCTGGTAAGTATTCCACCACACTTCAACACAATAAATTCCAGGTATTGGAGTACCAAAGTGCAGTATAAAGGACAGAATGCATTTTCATTAAGGTATAGTTTTGCGCTGCTTATAAATAAGAGGCTTTTAGAGATGTTTTTTTTATGTGTCTGACATAGGGTTTCTATGATAGTTTACTATCAATTATTACTCTCAAAAATGTATTCTCATTTAGGAGCATAATTTTAAGATTACCAATCATCATTTTGGGTTGCACAAATGTAGCACGGAAAGGTTTGTGTACACTTTCTTCTTAGCTTTTAATACCCTATTTTTGGGCTAAAAGGTGTTCTTAAAATCCTTTAATTTTCTCAAAAATCGACGGTGCGCCTTATAACCCGGTACATCTAATGTAGGGAATAATTTTGGTTGTGGTTACCGCTCTCGGAGCAATTCTATTTGATACATGGTGTAATGATGAGTAGATGGCAGTCACACATAAGAGATACACGTAGACTGCAATTTGACGCCAGTAAAAAACACTAAAACTTTAAATGTTCCATTGAAAAAAAAGAACATTACAAACGGCACTCAAAAATCCGTCAAAATGTTTTAGTACGACTTGGAAGCCGCACTACTTGATGGATTGTCGGCCCATTACTGCGACAGTAGCCAGACAAGTATTACTATGGTGTGTGAATAATTAGCAGACATATTATCTGTGAGGTGGCGACTTGTCCAGGGTGTACCCCGCCTTCCGCCCGATTGTAGCTGAGATAGGCGCCAGCGCCCCCCGCGACCCCATAAAAGGGAATAAGCGGTAGAAAATGGATGGATGGATTATCTGGCATTTTTTTCACAATATTATGCAAAAACAGACTTTTCTTACCTTTTCTTACTATCAATTATTACTCTCAAAAATGTATTCTCATTTAGGAGCATAATTTTAAGATTACCAATCATCATTTTGGGTTGCACAAATGTAGCACGGAAAGGTTTGTGTACACTTTCTTCTTAGCTTTTAATACCCTATTTTTGGGCTAAAAGGTGTTCTTAAAATCCTTTAATTTTCTCAAAAATCGACGGTGCGCCTTACAACCCGGTACACCTAATGTAGAGAATAATTTTGGTTGTGCTTACCGCCCTCAAAGCAATTCTATTTGATACATGGTGTAATGATGAGTAGATGGCAGTCACACATAAGAGATACATGTAGACTGCAATTTGACGCCAGTAAAAAAACACTAAAACTTTAAATGTTCCATTGAAAAAAAAGAACATTATAAACGGCACTCAAAAATCCGTCAAAATGTTTTAGTACGACTTGGAAGCCGCACTACTTGATGGATTGTCGGCTCATTACTGTGACAGTAGCCAGACAAGTATTACTATGGTGTGTGAATAATTAGCAGACATATTATCTGGCATTTTTTTCACAATATTATGCAAAAACCAACTTTTCTTACCTTTTCTTACTATCAATTATTACTCTCAAAAATGTATTCTCATTTAGGAGCATAATTTTAAGATTATCAATCATCATTTTGGGTTGCATAAATGTAGCACGGAAAGGTTTGTGTACACTTTCTTCTTAGCTTTTAATACCCTATTTTTGGGCTAAAAGGTGTTCTTAAAATCCTTTAATTTTCTCAAAAATCGATGGTGCGCCTTATAACCCGGTACACCTAATGTAGAGAATAATTTTGGTTGTGCTCACCGCCTTCGAAGCAATTCTATTTGATACATAGTGTAATGATGAGTAGATGGCAGTCACACATAAGAGATACATGTAGACTGCAATTTGACGCCAGTAAAAAACACTAAAACTTAAAATGTTCCATTGAAAAAAAAGAACATTACAAACGGCACTCAAAAATCTGTGAAAATGTTTTAGTAAGACTTGGAAGCCGCACTACTTGATGGATTGTCGGCCCATTACTGCGACAGTAGCCAGACAAGTATTACTATGGTGTGTGAATAATTAGCAGACATATTATCTGGCATTTTTTTCACAATATTATGCAAAAACCAACTTTTCTTACCTTCTGGTACCTGCTGATGAGTAGTTGAGATCTGCATAAGTCCCTGAAAATTTGTGCACGTCCGCCACTGTAGTTAATGGCGATGCCGTAGTCGATAAGCTTCTTTTTCACTATCTTCTTGTCATGGGATAGTCACCCACTGCTATTGCCATTTCTGATATAAAGAAGCCAAAGTTCTAACTTCTATCTTTCTATGGAAGCGCTAAAAACTACCAGTTTAGTGGGTTTACATAATTCACCCACAGAACTTTAGTTGGTATAGATTTCCGGTCGGACGGTTTTTCACGGGACAAATTTTTGTGCGCCTTTTACATTTGTTTGCAGTGTTGCTTTCTGTGCAAGTTCTTAAATTAAATTTAACTTATCTGAACAATATCCAGTGTTGTGGTATTTCAATTAACTGGAATCCAGTGTGCCGTGGGGTCCTATTGTAGTGAATCACACCTGAGACATCATAAATTGATAAAATATTTAATGGACATGTGAAAGAAAACAGTGTGAAAAAGAACATTTTACAACAATCAATCTAGGGATCTAGATATCTGGTCAGGACACTCCTCACTCTTTTGCCTTCACCTTCATAGTCCATTAACTTTTAGTAACTATATATACAAACCCTGTTTCCATATGAGTTAGGAAATTGTGTTAGATGTAAATACAAACGGAATACAATGATTTGCTAATCCTTTTCAACCCATATTCAACTGAATGCAAGATATTGGACGTTCAAACTCATAAACGCAATTTATTTTTTTTGCAAATAATAATTCACTTAGAATTTCATGGCTGCAACACGTGCCAAAGTAGTTGGGAAAGGGCATGTTCACCACTGTATTACATACTGTGTTTATACCCAATCAGGGCACCCACCTGTTCCAAAATAGGCTGCACACCTATGGGATGTTCCAAATAAGTGTTTGATGAGCATTCGTCAACTTTGTCAGTATTTACAGCCACCTTTCCCAACTTCTTTGTCACGTGTTGCTGGCATCAATTCCTACAGTTAATGATTACTTGCAAAAAAAAGATGTTTATCAGTTTGAACATCAAATATGTTGTCTTTCTATCATATTCAACTGAATATAGGTTGAAAATGATTTGGAAATCATTGTATTCTGTTTATATTTACATCTAACACAATTTCCCAACTCATATGAAAACGGGGTTTATATATATCCATCCATTTTCTACCGCTTATTCCCTTTTGGGGTCGCGGGGGGCGCTGGCGCCTATCTCAGCTACAATCGGGCGGAAGGCGGGGTACACCCTGGACAAGTCGCCACCTCATCGCAGGGCCAACACAGACAGACAGACAACATTCACACTCACATTCACACACTAGGGCCAATTTAGTGTTGCCAATCAACCTATCCCCAGGTGCATGTCTCTGGGAATGGGAAGAAGCCAGAGTACCCGGATTCACTAGGAGAACATGCAAACTCCACACAGAAAGATCCGGAGCCTGGATTTGAACCCAGGACTGCAGGACCTTCGTATTGTGAGGCAGACGCACTAACCCCTCTGCCACCGTGAAGTATATATATATATATATGTAGTAGTCGTAACTATAACTATATACTGAGACGTTGAATCCGTGACATACATGGCGGACGATAACTGACAAAAGTATTCGCTGTTTATGGTGGTCTTGCCTCGTCGGCCAGGTAACACAAAGCACACGTTACCTTTTTTTTATCACATCCACGGGAGCCCGCATTCTCGTTGTCTCTCCTTCGACAAATGGACAAAGCTTTTCACGAAGTGGAATCACAGCTGACCTGGACATTTAAAAATTCTCTTGCCATTCCTCTGGCACACTCAGGCCGCCATTCTTCCAGGCCTTGCCCAAAACCGTCGCTCAACATTGCTTTGTTGCTGTCGGAAATGTGTTGTATCCTTAATAGCTGCAATTGTGTGTTTTCTTCTCTTAAGCGTCTGTACATGTAGAGGAAGGAGAAACACGTGCATGTCTGAATGACTCGCCTCCATCTTTCCAGTGGTTACCTCCAAGTTACTAAATTGGTTGTCATTAAACTGGCTGTGACGCGTTCTTTGACCTCAGTTCCTGTGTGGGCCGCGGTCTTTCTGACATCATATTCTCTCCGAACTCAGTTTAAAAAACGATCGATGAGTCCACACAGAGCTAAGAGCCGCAGATTCAAAAAATACACTTACCCGTGTAAAAAAAATATTCAAAGAGGGGAACCTTAAACGATGGGTTAGTGTGGCTGACACGGGGCTTAGGTTAAATAATTATATGTTTAAAGGCCTACTGAAATGAGATTTTCTTATTTAAACGGGAATATCAGGTCCATTCTATGTGTCATACTTGATCATTTCGGGATATTGCCATATTTTTGCTGAAAGGATTTAGTAGAGAACATCGACAATAATGTTCGCAACTTTTGGTCGCTAACAGAAAAGCCTTGCCTGTACCGGAAGTCGCAGACGATGATGTCGCAAGGGTGAGGGCTCCTCACATCCTCACATTGTTTATAATGGGAGCCTCCAACAAAAAGAGCTATTCGGACCGAGAAAACGACAATTTCCCCAATAATTTCAGCGAGGATGAAAGATTTGTGTTTGAGGATATTGAAAGTGACGGACTAAAAAAAAAAAAAAAAAAATTAATTAATAAAAAAAAAAAACTAATTGAATTGGGACGGATTCAGATGTCGTGTGGCGGGGCTCTCCCTTAGAGATAGGGTGAGAAGCTCTGCCATCCGGGAGGAACTCAAAGTAAAGCCGCTGCTCCTTCACATCGAGAGGAGCCAGATGAGGTGGATCGGGCATCTGGTCAGAATGCCACCCGAACGCCTCCCTAGGGAGGTGTTTAGGGCACGTCCAACCGGTAGGAAGCCACGGGGAAGACCCAGGACACGTTGGGAAGACTATGTCTCCCGGCTGGCCTGAGAACGCCTCGGGAACCCCCGGGAAGAGCTAGACGAAGTGGCTGGGGAGAGGGAAGTCTGGGTTTCCCTGCTTAGGTTGTTGCCCCCGCGACCCGACCTCGGATAAGCGGAAGAAGATGGATGGATGCATTCAGATGTTTTTGCAACTTTTAGTCGCTAATAGAAAAGCCTTGCCTGTACGGCAATCCGCAGACGATGACGTCACCCGTGTGAGGGCTCCTCACATCTTCACATTGTTTATAATGGGAGCCTCCAACAAAAAGAGCTATTCGGACCGAGAAAACGACAATTTCCCCATTAATTTGAGTGAGGATTAAAGATTCGTGTTTGAGGATATTGATAGCGAAGGGCTAAAAAAAAAAAAAAAAAAAAAAAAAAAAAATCAAGTAAAATAAAAAAAAAAGATGATTGCATAGGGACGGATTCAGATGTTTTTAGACACATTTACTAGGATAATTCTCGGAAATCCCTTATCTTTCTATTGTGTTGCTAGTGTTTTAGTGAGTTAAGTAGTACCTGATAGTCGGAAGGGTGTATCCACGGGTGTGTTGATGCCAGTCTCTGAGGGAAGTCGACGGCAGCTGTATGGACGGCACAAGCTCAGCTGATCTCTGGTAAGTGGTCACTTTTTACCACAATTTTCTCACCGAAAACTGCTGGTTGACATTTGGTCGGGATCCATGTTCGCTTGACTGCTCTGATCCCTAGCAAAGCTTCACCTCCGGGAATTTTAAACAAGGAATCACCGTGTGTTTGTGTGGCTAAAGGCTAAAGCTTCCCAACTTCATCTTTCTTTTTTGACTCCTCCTTTATTAATTGAACAAATTGCAAAAGCTTCAGCAACACAGATGTTCAAAATACTGTGTATTTATGCGGTTAAAGCAGACGACTTTTAGCTGTGTGTGTGCGCAGCGCTAATATTTCCTTACAGTCCGTGACGTCAAGTGTACACGTCAGCATTCCGCGACGTTTTCAACAAGAAAGTTAAAATTGCAATTTAGTAAACTAAACCGGCCGTATTGGCATGTGTTGCAATGTTAATATTTCATCATTGATATATAAACTATCAGACTGCGTGGTCGGTAGTAGTGGGTTTCAGTAGGCCTTTAAGGAGTTATGTAGACAGGGCCCCAGTTTCTAGTCCAGTTGCCGGTCAGGTGGCACGCATGTCCAAAGTGGTTAATTGAAGATGCTAAATGTGCATGTGCACAATTTGCTTCTAGTTGTTGACTTAAAAGAGTCGTTCAAAACCCGGTTTGTTCGCGATTGTGATATCTCAGTCACAAAAGGTTAAAGTGAAATTGGAGAAGCAAGCTTAAATTCCTTACTTGTTGAATTAAATCCCAGGTGTACATGTGATTTTCTCTAAACCAGGGGTGCCCATTACGTCGATCGCGATCGACTGGTCCATCTCGGAGGGTGTGTCAGTCGATCTCAAGCCAGGCATTAGAAAATAGACATAAAAATGAGCAATCATCAATCATACCAAGACTTCACTTTCGTCAGTTGTTTGACATTCTCGGCACCCGAGGATCTTGTGAGATGACGCTGGCTGCTGCGAGCTCATATTTAAGAAAAAAATCACTAACAGGGCGGACGCAGAGAAACACATTTTATTTCTAGAGACTCCGTACCTACTGTCAAAACTCTAAAGACCGACTGCACAGTTCCTGTCTTCACCATAAAAGACCTGTTTCATCCTGCCTGTGCTAACAAAATAAGAGTCTCAGAAAGCTAGCGTGCACAAGCTAGCAAGCTACGGAGTTTGATGCCAATGTATTTCTCCCCCGCCCTCAGCGACCGCTTTCTCACTTGCTTGCCCACCCGCACAGTCACTGACGTCACTCACCTGCTGCCAGACATTAAAGGGCCACACACATATGCTACTCTCATAACAAAGTGTTTAAAAACGAGTATGCAAGTTGGACAAATGAGATGCCAAATCCAACCACTTTCTTGTGGTATTGGACAGAAAGGAGGACTTTTTTTTTTCCTCCATTTGAAAATGCGGACGTTATCAGCACCACTGTCTAATTCCAATCAATGCAAGTCATCAGAATCAAATACACCAACTTATATTCTTGTCTTCATGAAAGAAAGGAATCTATGTGTGTTAAACATGCTTGTATTATCATTAAACACCATTAACTTGTTAACAAAAATGTCTCTTTCATAAATAAATACATATAAATTATAAATAGGAATGAGGTAGATCTCCTCGACTTGGTCAATTGAAAAGTAGCTCGCCTGCAGAAAAGGTGTGAGCGCCCCTGCTCTAAACCTTTTAATTCACACATCCAACTTTCACCTTCTACAACTGGCTGTTCTAAGGTGTGTGATCTGCAATCCATATAATAAATGTGCTGATCCAATGATGAATTTGTATTGAAATACTCCTCTTTTTGACATCATGAAACCATGAAAAAGCTGACAAATGATTAACGGTACTGTTGTCCGTCTTTAAACAGGATGTTTTCTAAGGGAAGTGGCCACTGATCTTTAGGTGTCACGGAGTGTCATCAGCAGGTTCCAACAGAGTTAGAGCGAGACGGAACAGTTACAGAAATACTTTCTGTATGTCGTTATGTGAAAATGTAATCATCAAGTCATGTAGTGGAGGTTGCCGTTTTTGCTCCTTCTTAAAAACAGCAATTTGCAATTAGACATGTGCATTCAAAGGTTATACACTTAACTTTTTGTGAGTCCAAACCAACTGGCTTTATGAACCATGTACAGTATATACACTATATTGACAAAAGTATTTGGCCATCTGCCTTGACTCACATATGAATTCGAAGTGCCGTCCCATTCCTAACCCATCGGGTTCAATGCGATGTCGGTCCACCTTTTGCAGCTATTACAGCTTCAACTCTTCTGGGAAGGCTGTCCACAAGGTTGCGGAATGTGTTTATAGGAATTTTCCACAATTCTTCCAAAAGCGCATTGGAGTGGTCACACACTGATGTTGGTCGAGAAGGCCTGGCTCTCAGTCTCCGTTCTAATTAATCCCAAATGTGTTCTATCGGGTTTAAGTCAGGACTCTGTGCAGGCCAGTCAAGTTCATTAACACCAGACTCTGTCATTCATGTCTTTATGAACCTTGCTTTTTACACTGGTGCACAGTCATGTTGAGAGAGAAAGGGACCCACTCCAAACTGTTCCCACAAAGTTGGGAGAATGGAATTGCCCGAAATATTTTAGTATCCTGGAGCATTCAAATGTATTTTCACTGGAACTCCTGAAAAAAAAAAAAACCCAAGCCTTAATTCCTCCTCCACCAAATTTCACATGAATTGATTAACGTGGACCCCGACTTAAACAAGTTAAAAAACTTATTTGGGTGTTACCATTTAGTGATCAATTGTACGGAATATGTACTGAACTGTGCAATCTACTAATAAAAGTTTCAATCAATCAATCAATCACACTCGGCACAATGTAGTTCGAAATGTAACGATCTCCTGGCAACCTCCAACGCCAGACTCGTCCATGAGATTGCCAGATGGAAAAGTGTAATTCATCACTCCAGAGAACCCATCTCCACTGCTCTAGAGTCCAGTGGCGACGTGCTTTGCATTGGACTTGGTGATGTATGGCTTAGATATAGCTGCCCGGATAGGCAATTATATCATCCGCAACCGCCTCACTAAAGTCGTCATCCACCTGCCATCCACCCGAACCAACATTTTATCAAAACCGCAACCGCCCGTTGTTATATATCAGGGGTTGGCAACCTTTACCACTCAAAGAGCTATTTTGACCCGATTCACAGAGTAAAGAAGAAAATGGGAGCCGCAACCAATCTCGCAAATATTTGCTGGTGCTCATCCAGACAACGAAAACAAGAGCGTGCTTTGAAGCCATTGCCTTTGTCGCCTTCTACAACATGTACAACCTGCTTGCCAGTCCAGCAACATTTTGTATGTGGCTTCCGCAGACACACGCACACGACTGCAAGGCATACTGGGTGATACAGAGTACACTGATGGTTGTGATATAAACAACTTTAACACTCTTACTAATATGCACCACACTGTGAAGCTACACCAAACAAGAATGACAAACACATTTCGGGAGAACATCCTCCCAGTAACACAACATAAAGGCAACACAACAAATACCCAGAATCCTTTGCATCCATGACATTTCCTGACTATATTTTACACCCCCGCGCACCCAACCCCACCCACCTTACCGATGCACGGGGGGGTTGGTGCTAGCGTGGTGTATAATATAGCCGGTAAGATCATGGATGCGAAGGATTCTGGGTATTTGTTGTGTTGCGTTTATGTTGTGTTACTGTGAGGATGTTCTCCCGAAATGTGTTTGTCATTCTTGTTTGGTGTGGCTTCACAGTGTGGTGTATATTAGTAAGAGTGTTAAAGTTGTTTATATCACAGCCATCAGTGTACTCTGTGTCACCCAGTATGGCTTGCAGTCGTGTGCGTGGATCTGCGGAAGCCACATACAACATGTTACTGGACTGGCAAGCAGGTTGTACATGTTGTAGAAGGCGACAAAGGCAATGGCTTCATAGCACGCCCTAATTCTTGTGATCTGGGTGACCGCTAGCAGATGTTCGCGAGAATGTGTGCGTCTCCTATTGTCTTCTTTACTTTGTGACATGGGTCAAAATTGTTCTTTGAGTGGTAAAGGTTGCCGGTCCCTGAACTATGTATATTAAAAATTTCCGAATGGTTCAACCGCCACCCGCCCGAATCTATTTAAAATCAATTTTGTCGTCATGTCACCCGCCCAACCCGCGGTTTATCCGCGCACTCCGCGAATGAGACCGCAAACTGCCCGGCCATGGAAACCCATTCCATGAAGCTCTCTGCGTACTGTACGTGGGCTAATTGGAAGGTCACATGAAGTTTGGAGCTCTGTAGTAACTGACTGTGCAGAAAGTCGGCGACCTCTTTGCTATATGCGCTTTAGCATCTGCTGACCCCTCTCGGTCAGTTTATGTGGCCCACCACTTGGTGGCTGAGTTGCTGTTGTTCCCAAACACTTCCATTTTTTTATAATAAAAATGACAGTTGACTTCGGAATATTACGGAGCGAGGAAATTTCAGGACTGGATTTTTTGCACAGGTGGCATCCTGTGACAGTTCCACACTGGAAATCACTAAGAGCGGCCCATTTTTTCACAAATGTTTGTAGTCTCCATGACTAAGTGTTTTATTTTATACACCTGTGGCCAGGCCAAGTGATTAGGACACCTGATTCTCATCATTTGGATGGGTGGCCAAATACTTTCGGCAATGTAGTGTATTTTCCTGTATCCGTGTATGATGGTCAGACGACTGTTGTTAAAGAGTGTAAACAATGACACATCACCTGTTTAAGTACTCAAACAAATAACATAAGCCGGGGCGTAATTTCAGTGTGGATGGAGCCTTGCATGACGTCTAACAAAATGATGACAAAGGATGTAATCGTTGTTGCAATTAGCAAACGGAAGCCTTGCACATTGCCACTTGACCTTGGCCGGTCTCACACACAGCGAGTGTTTGTGTGTTCAGGCCACGGTTAGACAAGGAAAAAAATGATATTCTTTTCACATCATTGACTCTTGATTACAGGGGCCGTTTGCAACTTGCCTGAAGAAACCTTTTCTCTAATTAAAAATATAACAAGAAGACCTCTGGTTATCTTTCCTAATAGTGGTTTAATAGGACAGGTTTAATAAATAAATGTCTATATTTCTTATAGTTACATGCTAAGCTGTGTCCACATGGCTCTGATTGTCTTTCATTTTTCCAAATGGATTAAAACAGAACGCAATGGCCGCCGTGCAGTTTAAACCGGTGAGCGAGACCATCAATCACCCCAAACACCTTCCTTGCGACATTCCTTTTCTCCGTGTGTGTGCATATCTTTAAGGTCTGAACTAGGACGAGCCACAGTGTTGCAATGTGAGCGTCCTCTGAGCATCTACCATAACTGATATTTATACAGCCCCTGATTAGGGGATATATAAATACATTTTGATTGATTGATTGATACAGCTGCTTTAAAGGCCTACTGAAATGAGATTTTCTTATTTAAACGGGGATAGCAGGTCCATTCTATGTGTCATACTTGATCATTTCGCGATATTGCCCTATTTTTGCTGAAAGAGAACATCGACGATAAAGTTCGCAACTTTTAGTCGCTAATAGAAAAGCCCTGCCTGTACCGGAAGTCACAGACGATGACGTCACCCGTTGAGGGCTCCTCACATCCTCATAATGGGAGCCTCCAACAAAAAGAGCTATTCGGACCGAGAAAACGACAATTTCCCCATTAATTTGAGCGAGGATGAAAGGTTCGTGTTTGAGGATAGCGATAGCGACGGACTAGAAAAAAAAAAACATTGCATTGAGACGGATTCAGATGTTTTTAGACACATTTACTAGGATAATTCTGAGATATCCCTTATCTTTCTATTGTGTTGCTAGTGTTTTAGTGATTTTAATAGTACCTGATAGTCGGAGGGGTTTGTCCACGGGTGTCTTGAGGCCAGTGTCGGATGGAAGTCGACGGCAGCTGTCTGGACGGCACAGGCTCAGTTGATATCCGGTAAGTGGCGACTTTTTACCACAATTTTCTCACCGAAAACTGCTGGTTGACATTTGGTCGGGATCCATGTTCGCTTGACCGCTCTGATCCAAAGTAAAGCTTCACCTCCGGGAATTTTAAACAAGGAATCACCGTGTGTTTGTGTGGCCAAAGGCTAAAGCTTCCCAACTCCAGCTTTCTACTTTGACTTCTCCATTATTAATTGAACAAATTGCAAAAGATTCAGCAACACAGATCTCCAAAATACTGTGTAATTATGCGTTTAAAGCAGACGACTTTTAGCTGTGTGTGTGTGCGTAGCGCTAATATTTCCTTACAGTCCGTGATGTCACGTGTACACGTCATCAGTCCGCGACGTTTTCAACAAGAAACTCCGCGGGAAATTTAAAATTGCAATTTAGTAAACTAAAAAGGCTGTATTGTCATGTGTTGCAATGTTAATATTTCATCATTGATATGTAAACTATCAGACTGCGTGGTTGGTAGTAGTGGGTTTCAGTAGGCCTTTAATGTCACCATTTTTTTTAAAGTCTGTACTAAAAACTAAATAAACTAAATGTGGCCTACTAAAGTGTGGCATATGAAAATTTAATCCATATGGGACAAACGATAGGAAATGGATGGATGGATGGATTCATACTGACCTCTTTCAAGCTCACACAATCAATAATGGCATGTCTGTCAGGCTAAGTTTTTATATTCATGTCATCTGCACTGATGAAAGAAACTTTATAATTTGCATTTAGGCTATTTGGGTTTGGCCTAAGGGAGCACGGTTCTCACATTTTCCCTTTGGCACTTGGAAGAAAAAAATGTGGGCACCCTTGAAACTAGAGATGAGTTCAAAATTGTACACTGCATAAAATAAAATCTAAGTAAGATTAAATATCTCAAATATAGGTGATATTTGCTTATTTTCTGTCTGATAAGATAATTCTTCTCACTAGGCAGATTTTAAGTTAGAGTGTTTTACTTGTTTTAAGGGTTTTGGTCCGAAATCATCTCAGTAAGAGATGTTATGACCTATATTGAGTAAAACATGCCTGAAACTAGAACATCAACTGTTGCAAACAAGCCTCACAAGTTTAAAACTACTTTTTTAAAGTAATAATTTCTTACTTCAAGCATGAAAAAAAAAATCATGATGCCGAGCGCATATCATTACGTCAAGATAATGGCATTTACTTATTTAAGAATATATTTCAACATGTTGAGCAAAAATTAAAAAAAAAATTCTAGCAAGAAAAGTGCACTTGTTATTAGTGAGAATATACTTATTTTATAGTATTTTTGGGTTCATTGAGGTTAGCTAATTTTACTTGTTTTGGAAAGTCTTGACAAGCCCAATTTTCTTGTTCTATTGGCAGATAATTTTGCTTAGTTCAAGTAAAATACCCCTAATTTTTGTATTTTTTTTTTGTTGTTTTTGAACACTGACTTTTTGCAATGTACTGAATAAATTAAGTCAGATGAACATAAAACAACATGAACATTTGCATAAACCTTATGTTTTAATGTTTTTGCCATTGTTTAAAACAAATATCGAACATTGTGACAACATTTATAAGACAGTAAAGACAGATATTGTTGGTACTTTTGTTGTCTCGATAACAATATTTTGGTACCGGTACCACATTGTTTCGATACTTTTCGGTAATTTTTGATTCTTTTCTAAATAAAGGTGACCACAAAAACATTGCATTATTATTTTAACAAAAAATCTTACGGTACATTAAACATATTTTTCTTATTGCAAGTTTTTCCTCAAATAAAATAGTGAACATACAAGAAAACTTGTCTTTTAGTAGTAAGTAAGCAAACAAAGACGCTTAATTGACGTATGCAGTAACATATTGTGTCATTTTCTATTCTATTATTTTGTCAACATTATTAAGGACAAGCTGTAGAAAAATGAACCTACTTGTTCATTTACTGTTAATATCTGCTTACTTTCTCTCTTAACATGTTCTATTTACACTTCTGTTAAAATGTAATAATCAGTTATTTGTCTGTTGTTTGATACTTTACATTAGTTTTGGATGATACCACAGATTTGGCTATCAATTCGATACCAAGTTGTTAAAGGATCATACATTGGTCAAATTCAAAGTCCTCATGTGTCCAGGGACATATTTCCTGAGTTTAGAAACGTAAGATGTTGTGATACCCAAAAATATTCATGTAATCATAGCAGTATTGACTAGATACACTCCTGTACTTGGTATCATTACAGTGGATGTTAGGTGTAAATCCATCAGTGGCGTTTGTTTACATGTTGACGCCGGTGAGCTACGGTGTGTAGTGAAGCATGTTCAGCTATTCCTCGTTCTGCAGGGATGATACTTGTAAGAAACGTACTTTATTTGTCGCCATGGAGACGAGGACTAGCGATTTAGAAGTAGCTAAAACACTGACAATTGCGGATGGACGTTAGCCACTAACTAGCTAGCCATGTCTTAAACCACCTCTTCCTGAGGGCGTTTCTTTGTTATAACTTCATCTTTTTGTTAGTTTTTAAGCCACCATGCGTCCGTTCTTCCTTTTCTGTCTACATACTGTGTCTGCTTGTAAGTACTCTGTGATTGTGCGCTGCCGAATGTGCCTGTCTGCTCATAAAACAGCAATGACACGGCACGACGACGGGGAGGGGCGTGGGGGACCGGTATTTTTCAGAGGCGGTATAGTACCGAGTATGATTCATTAGTATTGCGGTACTATACTAATACCGGTATACCATACAGCCCTACACTTCAAAAAGTCAGTGTTCAAAAACAAGAAAAAAAAAAGAAAAAATTAAGGGTATTTTACTGGAACTAAGCAAAATTATCTGCCAATAGAACAAGAAAATTTCGGCTTGTCAAGACTTTCCAAAACAAGTAAAATTAGCTAACCTCAATGAACCCAAAAATACCTTAAAATAAGTACATTTTTCACTAATAACAAGTGCACTTTTCTTGGTAGAAAAAAAAGAAACCCTTTTGCTCAATATGTTGAAAAATATTTTTTTAAATTAAGTAAATGCTAGTGCCATTATCTTGACATATGATATGTGCTCAGCGTCATGATTTTTTTTCATGCTTGAAATAAGAAATTATTACTTTAAAAAAGTAGTTTTATACTTGTGAGTGTATATGACACAGCTTTGCAACAGTTGATATTCTAGTTTTTAAGCATGTTTCACTTAATATAGGTCAAAAAACCTTAGCAACAAGCTGCAATATCTTACTGAGATCATTTAGGACATGGGTCGGGAACCTTTTTGGCTGAGAGAGCCAAAAAGCCGAATATTTCAAAAAGTATTTCCGTAAGAGCCATAATATATTTTTCTTAACACTGAACACAACTAAACGTGTGCATTTTTCAATCAATCAATCAATCAATGTTTACTTATATAGCCCTAAATCACTAGTGTCCCAAAGGGCTGCACAAACCACCACGACATCCTCGGTAGGCCCACATAAGGGCAAGGAAAACTCACACCCAGTGGGACATCGGTGACAATAATGACCCAGTGGGACGTCGGTGACAATGATGACTATGAGAACCTTGGAGAGGACGAAAGCAATGGATGTCGAGCGGGTCTAACATGATACTGTGAAAGTTCAATCCACAATGGATCCAACACAGTCGCGAAAGTCCAGTCCAAAGCGGATCCAACACAGCAGCGAGAGTCCCGTTCACAGCGGAGCCAGCAGGAAACCATCCCAAGCGGAGGCGGATCAGCATCGCAGAGATGTCCCCAGCCGATACACAGGCAAGCAGTACATGGCCACCGGATCGGACCGGACCCCCTCCACAGGGGAGAGTGGGACATAGAAGAAAAAGAAAAGAAACAGCAGATCAACTGGTCTAAAAAGGGAGTCTATTTAAAGGCTAGAGTATACAAATGAGTTTTAAGGCGAGACTTAAATGCTTCTACTGAGGTGGCATCTCGAACTGTTACCGGGAGGGCATTCCAGAGTACTGGAGCCCGAACGGAAAATGCTCTATAGCCCGCAGACTTTTTTTGGGCTTTGGGAATCACTAACAAGCCGGAGTCCTTTGAACGCAGATTTCTTGCCGGGACATATGGTACAATACAATCGGCAAGATAGGATGGAGCTAGACCGTGTAGTATTTTATACGTAAGTAGTAAAACCTTAAAGTCACATCTTAAGTGCACAGGAAGCCAGTGCAGGTGAGCCAGTACAGGCGTAATGTGATCAAACTTTCTTGTTCTTGTCAAAAGTCTAGCAGCCGCATTTTGTACCAACTGTAATCTTTTAATGCTAGACATGGGGAGACCCGAAAATAATACGTTACAGTAGTCGAGGCGAGACGTAACAAACGCATGGATAATGATCTCAGCGTCTTTAGTGGACAGAATGGAGCGAATTTTAGCGATATTACGGAGATGAAAGAAAGCCGTTTTAGTAACGCTTTTAATGTGTGCCTCAAAGGAGAGAGTTGGGTCGAAGATAATACCCAGATTCTTTACCGTGTCGCCTTGTTTAATTGTTTGGTTGTCAAATGTTAGAGTTGTATTATTAAATAGAGTTCGGTGTCTAGCAGGACCGATAATCAGCATTTCCGTTTTTTTGGCGTTGAGTTGCAAAAAGTTAGCGGACATCCATTGTTTAATTTCATTAAGACACGCCTCCAGCTGACTACAATCCGGCGTGTTGGTCAGCTTTAGGGGCATGTAGAGTTGGGTGTCATCAGCATAACAGTGAAAGCTAACACCGTATTTGAGTATGATGTCACCTAGCGGCAGCATGTAGATGCTGAAGAGTGCAGGGCCAAGGACCGAACCCTGGGGAACTCCACACGTTACCTTAACGTAGTCCGAGGTCACATTGTTATGGGAGACACACTGCATCCTATCAGTAAGATAAGAGTTAAACCAAGACAGGGCTAAGTCTGACATACCAATTCGTGTTTTGATACGTTCTAATAAAATATTATGATCGACGGTATCGAAAGCAGCGCTAATATCGAGGAGCAGCAACATAGATGATGCATCAGAATCCATCGTTAGCAATAGATCATTAGTCATTTTTGCGAGGGCTGTCTCCGTGGAGTGATTTGCCCTGAAACCGGATTGAAAGGTTTCACATAGATTGTTAGACGCTAAGTGTTCATTTAACTGCTCCGCAACAATTTTTTCAAGGATTTTTGAAATAAAGGGAAGGTGAGACACCGGTCGGTAGTTTACCATGAGGTCAGGATCAAGGTTAGGTCTTTTAAGAAGAGGATGAATAACCGCTTTTTTGAATGCTAGGGGAACAGTGCCCGAGGAGAGTGATAAGTTTATAATATTTAGCACTGATGGACCTAATAATACAAAGAGCTCCTTGATCAGTTTCCCAGGAAGAGGGTCAAGTAAGCATGTTGTCTGTTTTATTCCATTTACACGTTGTAACAATTCCTCTAATGTTATTTCCTCAAAACGAGAGAAACTATTTTGGAGGGCAGTATCCGCCGTATATACCATCGTGTCAGTGTTAATAGAACCCCGTTGTAGCTGGGACGCATTGTCTTTAATCTCCTTTCTAATGACTTCAATTTTCTTACTAAAGAATTGCATAAAGTCATCAGCTGAGTGGGTGGAGCTACTGGAAGGAGTCCCTTGTTGGGTTAGCGATGCTACCGTACTAAACAAAAATTTAGGATCGTTTTTATTACGGTGGATGAGATTTGAGTAATATTTAGCTTTAGCTAAGGTAAGCATGCGTTTGTAAGTTATTAAACTATCACTCCATGCTTGATGGTGCACCTCAAGTTTAGTCGTGCGCCATTTGCGTTCCAGCTTTCTACATAATAATTTCTGAGCTCTAGTTTCTTCTGTAAACCACGGGGTGCGCTTTTTTGGAGCCTTTTTTAACTTTAGCGGTGCTATGTTATCAATGGTTTCGCGCAGGGTGTCGTTAAAGTTGTTAGTGAGGTTATCAATAGAGCCCACATAATTTGGGAATGGTGCCATTACCGAGGGCAGTAGGTCAGCAAGAGTTGTCGTTGTGGCCGTATTAATGTTGCGGCTGCTATAGCAGTTATTATTATTATTAGTTTGACGAACATGCGTCTGAACCTCGAATTTTATAAGGTAATGATCGGACAATACTTTAGTATACGGGAGTATCGTAACTTTGGAGACGGTAATAACCCTGACAAGCACTAGGTCTATCGTATTACCGTTGCGATGCGTGGGTTCATTTATTATTTGTGTGAGACCACAGCTATCAATTACAGTCTGGAGCGCTACGCACGGTGGGTCCGATGGGGTATTCATATGGATATTAAAGTCCCCCATTATGATTATATTATCGGCGTGTGTCACTAGATCAGCAACGAACTCTGAGAATTCATTGATAAAGTCCGAATAGGGCCCTGGGGGGCGGTAGATAACAGCCAGGTGTAGAGGCAGCGGTGTGACAGACTTCATAGTAAGCACCTCAAACGATTTATATTTATTATTTATGTTAGGACTAAGGTTAAAGTTTTCGTTGTATATTAGTGCGACCCCCCCACCCCTTTTAAGCGGACGGGCAATATGCGCATGTGTAAAGTTAGGAGGACATGCCTCATTTAGCGCAAAAATGTCGTTTGGTTTAAGCCAGGTTTCGCTGAGACCGATGACGTTAAGATTGTTGTCTCTGATCATATCATTAACTAACAACGTTTTGGGAGACAATGATCTTATGTTTAAAAAACCTATATTATAGGTAGTGGGCTGTTTTAGGGAGTTTTTGATCAAATTATCCGTAGTAGCAATATTAATAATGTTGTGTTTATTGTGCCCAGTGCATTTAGTATAGTTACGACCATATCTAGGAATTGATACGACAGGAATTTTCCGATTGTTTGATTGTTGCTTTGATAAACTGCACGCATCATGGTTAGCCACCTCAGTAACGGGGATTTTCCGATTGTTTGTTTGTTGCTTTGATAAACTGCACGCATCATAGTTAGCCACCTCGGTAAAACACATGTACAACTCTGAAACACTCAAAGCAGAAAAAACGTGTTCTAATTTAACTGACTCCTTACCCAGACCAGTAGTCTCGCATTTTCCATTTAAATCTGGCTGCAGGATGGATGGAAGTGGTGTTCTGTGGGGATTAGCCTTCTGCTTTGTTTTTAGCCCCGCTCGACATCCGCGTTTCCGATCACACCGCTGGCGTCTGCTGCGTAGACGGCCCCCGCTGCTACTAGACTCCCCTGCTTCACAGGCCGCTGGATGTAGCCGCCGACGTATTCCCATGCTAGTTAGCATGTTTAGCACACACGCGTCTATCAGTCCAAAACGGCCCGATATGTCCACATCCAGAAGTGTCTGGCGGTCGTACGTGATCACGGAGTGACCACGATGTGAGCCAGCCATAAAGTCTGTGGAATTGTCCGGTATTTCTGCCAAATGTTTCATCTTTAGCAGGAGTTTCATCTTTAGCAGGAGCTCCGCGAGGACGCAGCCCGTCCGGCCCATCTTTAAGTAAGACCAACATTTCTAGGGTATAAGAGGCCTCTTATTCTTTGTAATAACATTGTTATTCTGAAGCTAACTGTGGAGGGGGTGTGGACTGCGGGCCTGCAGCGAACTGGGGTGTGCCAGGACAGGCCTCGAAATCAGCGACAGGTGCGTAGATGGTCCACCTGGGCCTTGATATCTAATCACCTGTCGCTCTGTTATAAGCACCAGCCAGTAGGAGAGACAGGGTTGGGGCTGGAGACAGAGCGCGAGCGAGAACGACAGACAAAAATACAATTGCTGGACACCAACTGAGAGACTTATTGAAAAATAAAACAATATTTTAACTCTGAAACATCAATCAATCAATCAATATTTACTTATATAGCCCTAAATAACTAGTGTCTCAAAGGGCTGCACAAACCACTACGACATCCTCGGTAGGCCCACATAAGGGCAAGGAAAAATTCACACCCAGTGAGACGTCGGTGACAATGATGACTATGAGAACCTTGGAGAGGAGGAAAGCAATGGATGTCGAGCGGGTCTAACATGATACTGTGAAAGTTAAATCCATAATGGATCCAACACAGTCGCAAGAGTCCAGTCCAAAGCGGATCCAACACAGCAGCGAGAGTCCCGTTCACAGCGGAGCCAGCAGGAAACCATCCCAAGCGGAGGCGGATCAGCAGCGCAGAGATGTCCCCAGCCGATACACAGGCAAGCAGTACATGGCCACCGGATCGCACCGGACCCCATCCACAAGGGAGAGTGGGACATAGGAGAAAAAGAAAAGAAACGGCAGATCAACTGGTCTAAAAAGCGAGTCTATTTAAAGGCTAGAGTATACAAATGAGTTTTAAGGTGAGACTTAAATGCTTCTACTGAGGTGGCATCTCGAACTGTTACCGGGAGGGCATTCCAGAGTACTGGAGCCCGAACGGAAAACGCTCTATAGCCCGCAGACTTTTTTGGGGCTTTGGGAATCACTAATAAGCCGGAGTCCTTTGAACGCAGATTTCTTGCCGGGACATATGGTACAATACAATCGGCAAGATAGGATGGAGCTAGACCGTGTAGTATTTTATACGTAAGTAGTAAAACCTTAAAGTCACATCTTAAGTGCACAGGAAGCCAGTGCAGGTGAGCCAGTACAGGCGTAATGTGATCAAACTTTCTTGTTCTTGTCAAAAGTCTAGCAGCCGCATTTTGTACCAACTGTAATCTTTTAATGCTAGACATGGGGAGACCCAAAAATAATACGTTACAGTAATCGAGACGAGACGTAAAAAACGCATGGATAATGATCTCAGCGTCTTTAGTGGACAGAATGGAGCGAAATTTAGCGATATTACGGAGATGAAAGAAGGCCGTTTTAGTAACGCTTTTAATGTGTCACTCAAAGGAGAGAGTTGGGTCAAAAATAACACCCAGATTCTTTACCGTGTCGCCTTGTTTAATTGTTTGGTTGTCAAATGTTAGTTGTATCATTAAATAGAGGTCGGTGTCTAGCAGGACCGATAATCAGCATTTCCGTTTTTTTGGCCTTGAGTTGCAAAAAGTTAGCGGACATCCATTGTCCAAACATGCTCTCATTTCGGTGCTTGGTGGTCCGAAGAACCCCCAGAGGAGCAAGCCCCACACTAACCAATAATAAATAAATAACTTCTTACCATAACGCAACTTCTTGAACAGATTCGGTAGAAAACGGATGGATGGAATAAAAGTGCATGAGAATGTTTCATATTTTGAACGTTATTTTTAACACTGTGATTACAAGTGGAATCATTCATTACTTATCATGTTAAGCAATGTCAGCTCGGATTTATCCGAGAGCCAGATGCAGTCATCAAAAGAGCCACATCTGGCTCGCGAGCCATAGGTTCCCTTCCCCTGATTTAGGACCAAAACCCTTGAAACAAGTAAAAGACTCTAACATAAAATCTGCTTAGTGAGAATAATTATCTTATCAGACAGAAAATAAGCAAATATCACCCTTTTTTGAGATATTTAATCTTACTCAGATTTCAGTTTTTGCAGGTACCATTGAAGTTTTCCATTGCATCCCTGTGTTTGGAAAACCATCCGATCTCCAGCACTGACGGATTTACATACACACAGCAAGTCGTAAATCCAAAGCTCATATATTATTCAATGAATGTTTTAAAGTTTTAACAAGAGAAATGGAACTCAGATTCAATTTAGGACTTATGAAGCTTGGATTATGAGCGATGATTAGTGTCTGACTTTATACGGGAGAAATGCAATCAGGAAGGGTTTTTATCAGCGCGCTGAACAGAAAATGTTAATGGTTTTTAAAACTATATTTTGGTTAATATCCCCCTTGGGAGAAATGAACATTTTTGGGGAGATAATGGTTTGCTTGAAAGACTTAAAAGTCCAATTGAGGTCATTTCCTTGGGATGTGTATTTTCATCAGTTCCCCACATGTAGAATGGTTGCAGCTGCTCTGCGGTGATTAGCATGACACATCATGTGGCGTGCATAAAGTGCTACTAGGCTAACAGCTGAGTCAAAAAGGACCGGGCCAGACCCTCCAAATGGATTTTGTTATTATGGTTATTTTTTTTTTTTTTTACAGGGAATTTATTTTCCTGCACTCCTGATTCTCAAGTCTTATCCTGGGAAAGGAGAAGTATCACCCCTTTTAAGTCTTAACATAAATTGGTTTGCATTGTATTATGCAAATTGTTGTTATGGGCATAATTCCGTCTAATTACAAGAGTCAGCACTTGAGTTTTATGAATTCACGCTTTGCATTTTCCTGACTGACTAACGAAATAAATCGCACACACTGAGTAATGGCGGGAGGCTTTGCAGAGGCAAAGTTGCCGTGTGCATTGATGCTGTTTACGAGTCGAAATGAGTTGTGGTCAGTTGTAGTTTATATGTGGGTGCATGAGTAATATAGTCAATTATGAATGATATTGTACTATGTCATGTTTTATTATTGTTATAATTACACCATGTGCATAATACATGAACATGCCTGCTGTCTGTTTTTATGTGATGTCAATGTGTGGAACCTTTCTCTCAGCGTGTCTCACCCTACTGCAATAATTGCTCCCATAAATGAGTCGGACACGCCTTTCCACTTCCATTTTTTTGTCCGCGAGATCGACATGAAAGGTAGGCATCCATGTAACCGGGGGTGATTTCCTCTCTGCGTCGTGTGATTCATTTCAAAACAACAACAACCAACGCCAGGGTTGATGCACTTTACTTGCATTTGACCCGAGTTAACAGGAAATACAAACCCCGTTTCCATATGAGTTGGGAAATTGTGTTAAATGTAAATATAAACAAAATACAATGATTTGCAAAGCATTTTCAACCCATATTCAATTGAATGCACTACAGAGATCAGTTATTTAATGTTCAAGCTCATAAACTTTTTTTTTTTTTTTGCATATAATAATTAACTTAGAATTTCATGGCTGCAACACATGCCAAAGTAGTTGGGAAAGGACATGTTCACCACTGTGTTACATCACCTTTTCTATTAACATTTGGGAACTGATGAAACTAATGTTGAAGCTTTGAAAGTGGAATTGTTTCCCATTCTTGTTTTATTTAGAGCTTCGGTCGATCAACAGTCCGGGGTCTTTGCAGTCGTATTTTGCGCTTCATAATGCGCCACACATTTTCGATGGGAGACATGTCTGGACTGCAGGCGGGCCAGGAAAGTCCATCCATCCATTTTCTACTGCTTATTCCCTTTTGGGGTCGCGGGGGGCGCTGGCGCCTATCTCAGCTACAATTGGGCAGAAGGCGGGGTACACCCTGGACAAGTCGCCATCTCATCACAGGGCCAACACAGATAGACAGACAACATTAACACTCACATTCACACACTAGGGCCAATTTAGTGTTGCCAATCAACCTATCCCCAGTTGCATGTCTTTGGAAGTGGGAGGAAGCCGGAGTACCCGGAGGGAACCCACGCATTCACGGGGGAGAACATGCAAACTCCACACAGAAAGATCCCCAGCCTGGATTTGAACCCAGGATTGCAGGACCTTCGTATTGTGAGGCAGACGCACTAACCCCTCTGCCACCGTGAAGCCCAGGAAAGTACCCGCATTATTTTTTTACGAAGCCACGCTGTTGTAACATGTGCTGAATGTGGCTTGGCATTGTCTTGCTGAAATAATCAGGGGCGTCCATGAAAAAGACGGCGCTTGGATGGCAGCATATGTTGTTCCAAAACCTGGTATGTACCTTTCGGCATTAATGGTGCCTTCACAGATGTGTAAGTTACCCATGCCTTGGGCACTAATGCACCCACATACCATCACAGATGCTGGCTTTTCAACTTTCCATCGATAACAATCTGACTGGTTTGCTTCCCCTTTTGTCCGGATGACACAATTTCGAATATTTCCAAAAGCAATTTGAAATGTGGACTCCTCAGACTACAGAAACCTTTTCCACTTTGCATCAGTCCATCTTAGATGATCTCTGGCCCAGAGAAGCCGGCGGCGTTTCTGGATGTTGTTGATAAATGTCTTTCGCTTTACATAGTAGAGCTTTAACTTGCACTTACAACCACTGTCACTAAATACAGATGAACTGTATTTAGTGACAGTGGTTTTCTGAAGTGTTTCAGAGCCCATGTGGTGATATCCTTTAGAGATTGATGTCGGTTTTTGTCATTCAATGTTGGTTTCCGGCCGTGCCGCTTACGTGGAGTGATTTCTGCAGATTCTCAGAATCTTTTGATGATATTATGGACCGTAGATGGTGAAATCCCCAAAATTTCTTGCAATTGCACTTTGAGAAACATTGTTCTTAAACTGTTTGACTATTTGCTCACGCAGTTGTGGACAAAGGGGTGTACCTCGCCTCATTCTTTCTTGTGAAAGACTGAGCATTTTTTGGGAAGCTGTTTTTATACCCAATCATTGCACCCACCTGTTCCCAATTAGCCTGCACACCTGTGGGATGTTCCACATAAGTGTTTGATGAGCATTGCTCAACTTTATCAGTATTTATTGGGACCTTTACCCAACTTTTTTGTCAGGAGATGATGGCCGATCCGGGGGGAGAGCCGGAACCGGCGGCCCGAGCCAGAGGGAGATGGACCGAGCCTGCTGTGGGTTGGGACCGCACAGACCCAGCTTTCATGTCCTCGTTATGAACCGAATTGTACGGTCCATAACGTCGGCTGCAAGTCGCCGACTGGGTTCCCGCGAGGTCACTTTCTGGCCCAAGGATTTTGTCATGAACCAGCATGGCTCCGGCGGTTGTGACCCCAAGATGTGAGAAACCGGCGATCGAAGCGCAGGTAAGAGGATTTTAATATATTTAAACAGAGGAGAAGCAGTCTTGCATACAAGGGTTCCCAACATAATTAATCCTCAAGCACTGAGGAACAGGCGCGTGGCGCGGTGGAGAGAGTGGCCGTGCACAACCCGAGGGTTCCTGGTTCAATCTCTACCTGGAACCAACCTTGTCACGTCCGTTGTGTCCTGAGCAAGACACTTCACCCTTGCTCCTGATGGGTGCTGGTTAGCGCCTTGCATGGCAGCTCCCTCCATCAGTGTGTGAATGTGTGTGTGAATGGGTAAATGTGGAAGTAGTGTTAAAGCGCTTTGAGTACCTTGAAGGTAGAAAAGCGCTATACAAGTACAACCCATTTATTTATTTATTTATTATAAATAGCCACATTATTGGCTACTGCAAACAGGTGTGACCGGATGCCAATCAGGGACAGGGACATGCAGGAAATGCAACAAAAATTAGAGCGCTGACAGGAAATAAACACCAAACAAGGAATGAAAAACTGAAGTGAAGTGACAGATCGTCACAACATACCGTATTTTTCGGACTATAAGTCCCAATTTTTTTCATAGTTTGGCTGGGGGTGCGACTTATACTCAGGAGCGAATTATGTGTGAAATTATTAACACATTACCGTAAAATATCAAATAATAATATTTAGCTTATTCACGTAAGAGACTAGACGTACAAGATTTCATGGGATTTAGCGAGTAGGAGTGAGAGATTGTTTGGTAAACGTACAGAACAGGGGTGTCAAACTCAAATACAGAGTGGGACAACATTTTAAACTGAACAAAGCCACGGGCCAAGGTTGAACAAATTAGCCTTTTAATAGTGACCCAAACAAGTTTTGCATTGAATATTGAACGAGCAAGGCTTGTATAACTTTATAGTGACATGCAAAATCGATTTTCAAATATTGTAGCATCCCGAGAGAGTTTGTGCTGCAAAGGGTTCTGGGTATTTGTTTGGTTGTGTATACGTTGGTTTACGGTGCGGATGTTCTCCCTAAATGTGGTTGTCGTTCTTGTTTGGTGTGGGTTCACGGTGTGGCGCATATTTGTAACAGTGTTAAAGTTGTTTATAAGGTCACCCTCAGTGTGACCTGTATGGTGGTTGACCAAGTATGCTTTGCATTCCCTTGTTTGTGTGTAAAGTATGCATATAGTATGTGACTGGGCCGACACAATGTTTGTATGGAGAAAAAGCGGACGGGACGACAGGTTGTAGAGGACGTTGAATGCAGTGCCTTAAAGGCACGTCCCCAATGGTGTTGTTTGGGTGGGAATCGAGAGAAATTCGTGAGAATGGTTGCCCCGGGTGATTTTCAGCAAGGGCACTGAAATTCGGGAGTCTCCCGGGAAAATCGGGAGGGTTGGTGAGTAGGAGTATTAGCGGTGAATGCGGTGTTATAATACCGGCGGGCCAGCTCTAATGTTAATTTGATATTGCCTGAAGGGCCAAATCAAATTACACGGTGGGCCAAATTTGGCCCGCGGGCCAGAGTTTGACACCCATGGTATAGCATGTTCTATATGTTATAGTTATTTGAATGACTCTTACCATAATATGTTACGTTAACATACCAGGCACCTTCTCAGTTGGTTATTTATAATATTCATATAAGGTACACTTATTCAGCCTGTTGTTCACTATTCTTTATTTATTTTAAATTGCCTTTCAAATGTCTATTCTTGGTGTTGGATTTTATCAAATAAATTTCCATTAAAAAATGCGACTTATACTCCAGTGCGACTTATATATGTTTTTTTTTTTTTTCTTTATTATGCATTTTCAGCAGGTGCGATTTATACTCCGGGGCGACTTATACTCCGAAAAATTCGGTACACACTTTGTGTAATCGTAATAATAGTAAAGCATGACATAACAAAATATATGTATACAACACAATTTACACTCTCTTTTGACAGTCAGAGAGGGGTTTGATCAACATGAATAATACAATTACAACCTTCTGGGATAAGTTTATACGCCAGTGGTTCTCAACCTTTTTTCAGTGATATACCCCCTGTGAACATTTTTTTAATTCAAGTACCCCCTAATCAGAGCAAAGCATTTTTGGTTGAAAAAAAGAGATAAAGAAGTAAAATACAGCACTATGTCATCAGTTTCTGATTTATTAAATTGTATAACAGTGCAAAATATTGCTCATTTGTAGTGGTTTTTCTTGAACTATTTGGAAAAAAAGATATAAAAATAATTAAAACAAGTGATTCAATTATAGATAAAGATTTCTACACATAGAAGTAATCATCAACTTAAAGTGCCCTCTTTGGGGATTTTAATAGAAATCCATCTGGATTCATGAACTTAATTCTAAACATTTCTTCGCAAAAAAAATAAATCTTTCACATCAATATCTATGGAACATGTCCACAAAAAAATCTAGCATTGTTGCATTTCTTTCCCCAGTTTATGAACTTACATTCATATTTTGTTTAAGTATTATTCAATAAATATATTTATAAAATATTGTTGAATTGTTGCTATTTTTAGAATTAAAAAAAAAAAAATCTCACGTACCCCTTGGCATACCTTCAAGTACCCCCAGGGGTACGCGTACCCCCATTTGAGAACCACTGCTATACGCTATTGAAGAAAGCATCTTATTTTCAGTGTTACCTTTAAGTGAACTATGAATTTAATTGCTGTGATAATCCCCATTTATGAGATGTGTTAAGGAGATTAGAATAAACCGCTTCTGCCGCTATTTAGGTGCCCTTTGTGTGGTCTGTGTGTGGTGGGGGTCAGTGTTGAGTGAGTAAGACTTTGGCACACAAAGACAGTATGTGGACATGACGTAACATTAATAGCGATCTTGCTCACAACCATTTAGCCAGCAATTAAACTCAGCCATTTAGACCGAAAACAGCCCTTAGTTAGATTGGATAATGGTTGGCATTTTACTATAAAGTGGTGCAAGCAAAACTGGAATTGTATTCCCCCCTATGACACATACAATAGAACAGCACTGAACATTATTGCATTAATGATGCATAATGTTTTAAATAGTCAACCCAGCGTGACCTGAGGACTCGCCACCTTGTTTTTCCGATTTTGGAAGGATGTTTGCTTTCGCTTATGCCAAGTAGGTGTAGGAGTTGGGTTATGGCTGCTTTCTACTCATAAGAGCAGCGATTGAAAGTGTGACGTGTAAATTTTGTTTGCTATTACTTCACACTTTGTAAAATTTAAGAAATCATGAGAATATGTATCACCTGCACATAGCCTGTTAAAGGAATTAAACCAGAGCTATTGTACTGTACTCATAAATCATTTAGTTGACAGGCTCTTTAGACACTCTGGCAAAAACAGAATCCATTGGTGTAAACCAATCAATCAATGTTAATTTATATAGCCCTAAATCACAAATGTCTCAAAGGACTGTACAAACCACTACGACTACGACATCCTCGGAAGAACCCACATAAGGGCAAGGAAAACTCACACCCAGTGGGCAAGAAGAACTCACACCCAGTGGGACGCCAGTGACAATGATGACTATGAGAACCTTGGAGAGGACCACAAATGTGGGCAACCCCCCAAACCCCCCCCCCAAGGGGACCGAAAGCAATGGATGTCGAGCGGGTCTAACATGATACTGTGAAAGTTCAATCCATAGTGGCTCCAACACAGCCGCGAGAGTTCAGTTCAAAGCGGATCCAAGACAGCAGCGAGAGTCCCGTCCACAGGAAACCATCCCAAGCGGAGTCGGATCAGCATCGTAGAGATGTCCTCAGCCGATACACAGGCGAGCGGTCCATCCTGGGTCCCGACTCTGGACAGCCAGTACTTCATCCATGGTCATCGGACCGGACCCCCTCCACAAGGGAGGGGGGGACAGAGGAGAAAAAGAAAAGAAGCGGCAGATCAACTGGTCTAAAAAGGAGGTCTATTTAAAGGCTAGAGTATACAAATGAGTTTTAAGGTGAGACTTAAATGCTTCTACTGAGGTAGCATCTCGAACTGTTACCGGGAGGGCATTCCAGAGTACTGGAGCCCAAACGGAAAACGCTCTATAGCCCGCAGACTTTTTTTGGGCTTTAGGAACCACTAATAAGCCGGAGTCTTTTGAACGCAGATTTTTTGCCGGGACATATGGTACAATACAATCGGCAAGATAGGATGGAGCTAGACCGTGTAGTATTTTATACGTAAGTAGTAAAACCTTAAAGTCACATCTTAAGTGCACAGGAAGCCAGTGCAGGTGAGCCAGTACAGGCGTAATATGATCAAACTTTCTTATTCTTGTCAAAAGTCTAGCAGCCGCATTTTGTACTAACTGTAATCTTTTAATGCTAGACATGGGGAGACCCGAAAATAATACGTTACAGTAATCGAGGCGAGACGTAACAAACGCATGGATAATGATCTCAGCGTCTTTAGTGGACAAAATGGAGCGAATTTTAGCGATATTACGGAGATGAAAGAAGGCCGTTATAGTAACGCTTTTAATGTGTGACTCAAAGGAGAGAGTTGTGTCGAAGATAATTCCCAGATTCTTTACCGAGTCACCTTGTTTAATCATTTTGTTGTCAAATGTTACAGTTGTATTAATAAATAGAGGTTGGTGTCTCGCAGGACCGATAATCAGCATTTGTGTTTTTTTGGTGTCAAGTTGCAAAAAATTAGCGGACATCCATTGTTTAATTTCATTAAACCCATTTTTATTAGTCAACAAGCTTATCAAAATAACATATTTGGAGAAAAATGTATCTCACAAAGTACTTTTTGATGCACATTAACACATTTTGGAACAAAATATGTATGATCAGCGGCATTATTTCTCTCTTCCCTCCCTATAAATGTGTGTACCGTATTTTCCAGACTATAGGGCGCAATGCCGGATTATAGGGGGCATTAAAGGAGTCATAATATTAGAATTTTTTTAAAAATGTAAAACACTTCCTTGTGGTCTACATAACATGTAAAGGTGGTTCTTTGGTCAAAATGTTGCATAGATTATATTTTACGGATCATCTTCAAGCCGCTTTCTGACAGTCGCTTCCGGATGCGCCGTCTTATTTACTTGGCTCACCTTCGGCAGCATCTTCTCCTCGTTATCTTTGCTGTAGCGGTGTAGCGTCCAAGGACGGGAGTGGAAGAAGTGTCAAAAGAGGGAGCTAACTGTTTCAATGACATTCAGACTTTACTTAAGTCAATAACGGATCAGCATCTCTTCATCCGGAAACAACCACACTGGAAATGTATCCCGTGAAAAACCGTCCGACCGGAACTCTAATAACTAAAGTTTCTTGGGTGAATAAAGTAAACTCACTACACTGGTATGTATTAGCATTTTCATGGCGAGTTTACTGACAGATATAACAAAGAACTTTACACTAGTTTATAATAATAATCGTAACAACGAAGGATGAATGTCACATAACAAGAAGATCGAGAAAAACAAGAAGATTATCGATTACGGTGTCGGCGCGGACGCGTGCAATTTTTCAGGATTTATGCAGATCTCAAATACAGATCAGCAAGTACCAGAAGGTAAAAAAAGTTGCTTTTGCATTATATTGTGAAACGGTCTTACTTTAAAAACACACCATAATAATACTCGTATATTTAATGCGCCGACAATCCTTCAAGCTTCATCGCTTACCAAAGTTGTACTAAAACATTTTGATAGATTTTTGAGCGCCGTGTGCACTTCTATATTTTCAATTGAACATATAAAAAGCTGGAGTTGTTTACTTGAGACCCATCAAAGTGCAGTCTACACGTATCTCAAAATTTCAGTCAAAGTTTATTTTTTTATAGCCTTAAATCACGAGTGTCTCAAAGGGCTGCACAAGCCACAACAACACATACTTGCCAACCCTCCCGATTTTCCCGGGAGACTCGCAAATTTTAGTGCTCCTTCTGAAAATCTCTCGGGGCAACCATTCTTCCAAATTTCTCCCGATTTCCACCCGGACAACAATATTGGGGGCGTGCCTTAAAGGCACTACCTTTAGCGTCCTCTCTCACCTGAAAAGGAGACTATTAAATATGTCTCCGTTATCCAGAGGTTTATCTATAACCCATAAAGTAGGCAGGCACGGAGCTATTTCTCAGCGTGTGTTTATTCCAGCCGCCACATTAATACACTGACACACAACATCCGGATTCCCATCATGCATTGCTTCAAAACTACGGCAAGTAGTAATGTCCAAAAACGTAACAGAGACGAAGAAGAAGAACAAGGAAGGGACATAGCGACAACGGATAAGAAGAAGTACGCTTGCAAGTTCCAAAATGATTGGAAAAAATAATTTCAGTTCATCCAGGACAGCTCGAACGGGAAGAGGTATGCTGCCTGCATATTTTGTAGATCAGTCTTCTCCATTGAACCCGGTGGCCGAACGGATATACTCATTGATGAACGGATTATATATAACCAACCCCCCACACCACCCCACCTCAACCCCGCCCACATCTCCTTAATTCGGAGGTCTCAAGGTTGGCAAGTATGCTACGACATCCTCGGTTTAGATCCCACATAAAACATTTTTTTATGTTTGACTGCCATCTACTGGTCACACTAATCATTACACCATGTACCAAAAAAAATAAGTCCGAGGTGGGTAAGCTCAACCAAAATCATTCCTTACATTAGGCGCACCGGGTTACAAGGCAAACTGTCGAGTTTTGAGGGGGGAAACAGGATTTTAAGTGCTCCTTAAAGTCCGGAAAATACGGTATGTCTGAGCTAATTAAATGGCATGTAATTTGACTGCTGGCAATTAATAACAATATTTAAGATTCAAGATGAAACAGATTTTCAATTGGTTAATAACTTGATCAGACATTCACACCTCACAAGATGATGTCACGTTGTTTCTGGTCAAATTAATTTCGGTGTAAACTAAAAGGGTCCAACAAAAAAAAAACAAGGCTTCATTCATAAATAATGTAAAGAAAACAGCAAAGTTAAGTGACGATTACTGGTTTTGGCTTCACACCCAGTGCGATTCAGCAGTAAAGAAATAATAGTTGCACTGTTCAAAAAGGGCTCTTCAATATATATGCGAACCTTGTCTTTGAAATGTTATGATTTTATTGACCTAATGCAGGGGTGTCAAACTCAAATACAGAGAGGGCCAACATTTAAAACTGAACAAAGCCGCGGGCCAAGGTTGAACAAATTAACCTTTTAGGTGGTAGCGTATTGTAGCATCCCGGGAGATGGTGCTGCAAGGGGTTCTGGGTATTTGTTCTGTTGTGTTACGGTGTGGATGTTCTCCCGAAATGTGTTTGTCATTGTTGTTTGGTGTGGGTTCACAGTGTGGTGCATATTTATAACAGTGTTAAAGTTGTTTATACGGCCACCCTCAGTGTGACCTGTATAGCTGTTGACTAAGTATGATCTGCATTCACTTATGAGTTTGAGTTTGAGTTTGAGTTTATTTCGAACATGCAAGCATACAACAAGATACATCACAATTTCCAGTTTCTCTTTTCAACATGTTCGAAAAGGAGTAGGAAGAAGCAGAGCTTATTTAATCCTACCCCTTTTCTTTACATAACACTTGCTAAAACTTTTGTTCACTTCCTGTTCTCAATGTATTCACAATGTATACTCCTTAAGTAATAAGTAATCACGGTAAACATAAATAAACAAATAAATAATTGGTGAAGCAAGTTTTATTCCATACGATGAGATAAGTAAGATTATTTTGAGAATGAATGGGTGAGTAAAATCAGAATGTTTATCATAGTTCTTATTTTTTGTACTCTGTAAACACTTCCAGTTTGAAGAGTTTCTTGAAGTGGATCATATTAGTACATTGTTTGATTGTTTTGCTTAATCCATTCCATAATTTAATTCCACATACTGATATACTGAAGGTCTTAAGTGTTGTACGTGCATACAAATGTTTTAAATTTAATTTTTCTCTAAGATTATATTTCTCTTCTTTTGTTGAGAAGAATTGTTGTATATTCTTGGGAAGCAGGTTATAGTTTGCTTTGTGTATAATTTTAGCTGTTTGCAATTCCACTATGTCGTGGAATTTCAGTATCTTTGATTCAATTAATTAAAGGGTTTGTATGTTCTCTATATCCAACATTATGTATTATTCTAACTGATCTTTTTTTGTAACACTGTTAGTGAATGAAGTGTACTTTTGTAATTATTTCCCCATATTTCTACACAGTAACTCAGATATGGTAACACTAGTGAGCAGTAGAGAATATAAAGTGATTTTTGGTCTAGAACATACTTGGCTTTATTCATTATTGACGTATTTCTTGCTACTTTATGTTGTATATTTTTTACATGAGATTTCCAGTTCAATTTATCATCAATCATTATACCTAGACATTTGGTTTCATTTACTCTTTCAATTTCTATTCCGTCTATTTGTATTTGTCTTTTACTTTCTTTTCTACTGTTACCAAATAGCATTATTTTAGTTTTACTGAGATTCAATGATAGTCTGTTTTTGTCCATCCATTTTTTTAATGTGTTCATTTCTTCTGTTATTATTTGTATTATCGTCTGAGTGTTCTCTCCTGAGTGTGTACAAGCTGCTTATATTATGAGGCTTGGCCGGCACGCTGTTTGTATGGAGGATAAGCGGACGTGACGACAGGTTGTAGAGAACGTTAAAGGCATTGCCTTTAAGGCACGGTCCCCAATATTGTTGTCCGGGTGGAAATTGGGAGATATTCACGAGAATGGTTGCCCAGGGAGATTTTCGGGAGGGCCACTGAACTTCGGGAGTCTCTCGGGAAAATCGGGAGGGTTGGCAAGTATGAGCATTAGCGGTGAATGCGGTGTTACAGCGGCACCGCCTCTATATAATAATTATATATTGCCTCCAGGGCCAAATGAAGTTACATGGCGGACCAAATTTGGCCCGGGGGCCAGAGCTTGACACCCATGACGTAATGGAATCTGCTTTTTTTTTTTATTAGCTCATGTAAGTGCTTGTGGTTTGAAGTTTCCTAGAATTGTTTTTTGCCAAACTTTTAGCTGACTCATTACAAAGAATTATAGCATGGTTATAGCAAGGATAAATGTCAATTATTATTAACATCACAATATAAGCACAGCCTCGTTGCATCCAGTATGGAGGTATTTTGGGCACACAAGGCTGTTTTGAGCTTTGATGATGACACCTAATTAATCCGCATGATAAACGCATGAATAGATTTGACGGTGTTGCAATGTTTTTGTTAATGACACGCACAATGGCATCCTTCAGCACCATATTTTCTGCAAAATGACTTATGGTGTAAGTAATGACTTCCTAAAATGCCATTTCATAGCAGCATGGGTGTAAGTGATGAGTGGCAGACCACCAGCATTGTAAAGCTCTGTTTTCACAGCTCAACAGGCATCCACACCTTTTGAAGAGAACAAAACGTTGATTAGGTGGTAGATATGTTGTAGCGTCCCCGGAGAGTTGGTGCAGCAGGGAATTCTGGGAATGTGTGCTGTTGTGTTTATGTTCTGTTGCGGTGCAAATATTCTCCTGAAATGTATTTGTCATTGTTGTTTAGTGTGGTTTCACTATATGCCACATGTTTATGACAGTGTTGACGTTGTTCAAACGGCCACCCTTAGTGTGACATGTATGGCTGTAGACTAAGTATGCCCTTTAAAAATGGCAATGAGTGGACATAGTGATAACTTACCTTGACGTCTTCAACTAAAGACCATTATTAACCCCTCAAACGCTACAATATATTTACAAGGCAATTTTCAAGAAGGATATTCAAAGAGAACCTACATTGTTTGAGACTCTGTCAGACAACCCCGGAGACTGGCAATCAAATGGGAAAATGCTCGCCGTTTCCACTCAAATTAGCCAACGATGAGGGGTACCGGTGTCAGTACGGCGTCAAATAGTGAGTTCAGACATTTTTTATATGTTTTTTACTATTTTAATTTTAACAGTACCACATAAGATGTGTTTTAATTGCTGATGCTTTTTAATTTATGTTTAAATGCGCCAGAAAACAACCCATTTTGTACTATGTTGAGGTGATTCAATGGTCAGTAGGGCGTAAATGTGTTTCTGCATAGTATTTATCCACCTTTTTTAATGGTGGTGCAGCCACACACTAACATGTTCAATTCTCCAATATTGATGTCATTACGCACAGATCTGCAAGGTCTGTAAGTGCACATGCACACCTATTCAACGCGCTCACTTAACTCTTAATTATCATGCATGCGCCAGTCATCAATTTTTAACTACATTCAAGGCAGGGTTTTATCTACTATACAAAACCAGTCTAATTTGGGAATCTGGGAAATAATGGATTGCGACTCCACAGGCAGTTTGAATTTGGCTTGGATTTAATTCAACGATACGTTTGTTTCTGTCAATCCCTGTTTTTCGCTTCTACAGATTGCAATCGTTTCTAATTAATGAGTCGACCATATCTAAATATTCGGTGACTCTTTAGTATGGGGAACAAATTGTAATTAACAAAGAATTCATTTAGAGTTATTTGATTAGGGTTAGGGTTAGATGGTTAGGGTTAGGGTTACAGGGTTAGGGTTAGAGCAGGGGTGTCAAACTCATTTTAGCTCAGGGGCCGGATGGAGGAAAATCCATTCCCAAGTGGGCCAGAATGGTAAAATCACGGCATGATAACTTCAAAATAAAGACAACTCCAGGTTGTTTACTTTGTTTCACGTTGGCCAAAAATAGAACAAGCACATTGTAAAAACGTACAAATCACAGATAATCCTCTGGAAAAAAACACTTGAAGTTTGTTGAAAATTCTGAGGAAATTGGTGCAGTTTCAACAACACAATGAGTTTGGACGTGGATTCAGTTTATCTACAAAGACAGGATTAAACTTTAAGTCGCAGTCTTTCTGGGATTGAACAAAAAACACAAGATGTAAACTCTTCGAGGTATGAAACACCTCCATTGTTATATCCACGTATCAATCCAGAGTTAACTCAACAAACCGTGAGAACTGGAGGGTAAAACTATTCAAAATGGTTAAGTTTTCTCATTGTATTTTCATACCTTAGTTGGCGCCTGTTGTGGCGGTACATCTAGAACCGGTTGGTAGAACACCTTTTTTCACCAATTTAGTCCATGTGCGGCCTCTAATGGCTCTGATATTCCGAAGCGTTTTGGGTGTGTAGAAAATAGTTTTATCTAACTATTATTATTATTAATGTTATTATTATAGAAAAAGGACGACAACAAGGCATCTTGCAATTGTAAAAATTGATTTTCATTACAAAAAATTATTTTCAAGGTAAAAGTTGATTATCCAAGTACACAAGATACTACCGTCTATTCTCAAAACCCACACAAAGACATTATTGGGGAGTAAGGGTGCCAAATAACGATGTGTTTGAAGCGGAAGACACAAAACGGCAGGTTTTAAGTTTCCACGCTTTACTTTGTACCTCTTGCTGGTCCTAACAGAATTGCTATTGTGACATCCAGTGGACACATTCAGAACAGCAGTTTCTTACATAAAAAAAAAAAATGCAACTCATTTTAATACTTGGCAAACTCATCAGGCGGGCCGGATAAAACATGTTGGCGGGCCTGATCCGGCCCACGGGCCGTATGTTTGACACCCCTGGGTTAGAGGGTTAAGGTCAAGGTTAGGGTTAGAGGGTTAGGGTTAGGGTTAGGGTTAAGTCGTATAATTAGGCCATGCAGAATAAGGCATTAATAAGTACTTAATAATGACTAATTAGGAGCCAATATGTTACTAATTTGCATGTTAATAAGCAAATAATTAATGTTGAATATGTCCCCCCCCCCCCCCCCCCAAATATTTCAGGCACCTATGCAACCTACCGTTATTTCTACTGAGTGCCAACATGTGAGATAATGTTTTTTGTTCAGTTTACAAAATTAGGCAAACGCAAAATCACTGATCTCCATGAAACATTCCATTTTGGTCTACATGGACATATTGACATTTGCTGTAATTTCATCATAATTGGTATTGTAATTCAATGTTAAAACTGTCAACATTTGCAGTTGAAAGGGACCTACATATCGGAAAATGATTTAAACACTCGTCTGAAGATTTCCAGCTAGGTTTGACACGTTGAAGAAGGATCGAACCTTGTTTTATATCTTCAACAGCGTTCATTTTCATATGAAAAGCTTGTGTGTTTCTCAAGTAAAGTAACGCACTTAAAGAGTAAAATATCACAGTTTGCACAGGAAGTGATTTTTGGATTACATTTTTTTGTATGCACTGCAAATTATTTGCCACTTGCGAAGATTTAAAATGTTATTCTGAGAAATTTCTCTACTTTTAAGAGATATTTACCTACTTTTAGTAATTGAATAATCTTAATTCTAGCAATAATAATTGTATTTTTTTTATTTACCGTATTTTCTGGACCATAGGGCGCACCGGATTATAAGGCGCACTGGCGATGAGCGGGTCTATTAAGGTATTTTTTCATACAAAAGGCGCACTGGATTATAAGGTGCATTAAAGGAGTCATATTAGTTTTTTTTTTCTAAATGTAAAACATTTCCTTGTGGTCTACATAACATGTAATGGTGGTTATTTGGTCAAAATGTTGCATACCGTATTTCTTTGAATAGCCGCCGGGGCGCTAATTAATTTAAAACCTCTTCTCACTCCTGCGCTTATTCAAGGCATGCGGTAAAAGTAAGCAGGCGCTAATCATTTTAAAACCTCTTCTCACCCCTGCGCTTACCAATGGCATGCAGTAAAAAATTGAGTGTGATAAAAATTAAAAAATTTATACAAAATTATTCTGCGGCCGCGGCCCAGTGGTTGGGGACCACTGCTCTACACCATGCTATCTGCGTGCCGCCCGGACGCACGAATTTCGCTGCTTCTCATACAAGATTGCAATGCATACTTGGTCAACAGCTATACCTTTTACACTGAGGGTTGTGATATAAACAACTTTAACACTCTTACTAATATGTGCCACACTCTGTGAACTCACACCAAACGCTTTTCTGGAGAATATCGGCTCTGTAACACATTATAAACGCAACATAAGAATTACCCACAATGCCATGCATCCATGACTCTTGGCTATATTAGACACACGCCCCCAACCCCGCCCACCTCAACCGACGCACGGAGGGGGGTGCTAGCGGGGTCTCTAATATAGCCAAGAGTCATGGATGCATGGCATTGTGGGTAATTATTATGTTGCGTTTATAATGTGTTACAGAGCCGATGTTCTCCCGAAATCTGCTTGGTGTGGGTTCACAGAGTGTGGCACATATTAGTAAGAGTGTTAAAGTTGTTTTATATCACAACCATCAGTGTGATCTGTATGGCTGTGGAACAAGACCCCCTGGTTTACACATAGTAAAAGCAAAAAAACTCCTCCGCCATTAAGAAAATGAGGACAGGGGAAGCGTCACTCGTGACGTCACGGATTTGACCCGGCGGTAAAAGTAAGTGAAGTGAAGTGAATTATATTTATATAATGCTTTTTCTCTAGTGACTCAAAGCGCTTTACATAGTGAAACCCAATATATCTAAGTTACATTTAAACCAGTGTGGGTGGCACTGGGAGCAGGTGGGTAAAGTGCCTTGCCCAATGACACAACGGCAGTAGCATGCGCTAATAAATTTGAGGAGCGAGTTTGACCCGGCAGCAATTCAAGGCAGGCGCATTTTACATGCCCGGTGGCTATTCAAGGAAATACAGTAGATTATATTTTACAGATCATCTTCAAGCCGCTTTCTGACAGTCGCTTCAGGATGCGCCGTTTTGTGGGTGGTCTTAATTACGTGGCTCACCTTCGGCAGCGTCTTCTCCCCGTAATCTTTGTTGTAGTGGTGTAGCGTGCAAGGACAGGAGTGGAAGAAGTGTCAAAAGATGGAGCTAACAGTTTTGATGACATTCAGACTTTACTTAAATCAACAACGGAGCAGCATCTCCTCATTCATGCAGGCTCACTAGGGCAACAACGCCGGAAATGTGTCCCGTGAAAAAACATCCGACCGCAACTCCCTAATAACTAAAGTTCCTTGAGTGAATCATGTAAACCCACCACACTGGTAGTTTTTAACGCTTCAATAGCAAGATATAAGTTAGAACTTTACACTACTTTATATTAGAAATGGCAACAGCGGAGTTGGAACCACTAGGCTACACAGTGGCCTAGTGGTTAGAGTGTCCGCCCTGAGATTGGTAGGTTGGGAGTTCAAACCCCGGCCGAGTCATACCAAAGACTATAAAAATGGGACCCATTACTTCCTTGCTTGGCACTTAGCATAAAGGGTTGGAATTGGGGGTTAAATCACCAAAAATGATTCCCGGGCGCGGCGCCGCTGCTGCTCGCTGCTCCCCTCACCTCCCAGGGGGTGAATAAGGGGATGGGTCAAATCCAGAGGACAAATTTCACCACACCTAGTGTGTGTGTGACAACCATTGGTACTTTAACTGTACTTTTAACTGAATGCCCCACAACAAGAAGATAAAGAAAAAAAAGAATGTTATCGACTTTGTCATTTCACAGACTACAGTGGCGGACGTGCGCAAATTTTCAGGCCTTGTGCAGATCTCAACTAAACATCAGCAGGCACCAGACGGTAAAAAAAACTTGGTTTTGCATTGTATTGTGAAACAAAAGCCAGATAATATGTCGGCTAGTGGGTGCCATTTTGCGGTCCTTATACACACACCATAGTCATACTTGTATGTCTGACTACGGTAGCTGAAACGGGTCAACAATCTGTCAAACAGTGCGGCTTCAAAGTCATACTAAAACATTTTGACAGATTTTTGAGTGCCGTGTGTAATGTTCTTTGGAACATTTAACGTTTTGGTGTTTTTTTTCTTCTGGCGCCATATTGCAGTCTAGGTGTATCTCTTATGTGTGACTACCATATACAGGTCAAACTAACCATAACACTATGTACCAAATAAAATTGCTTGGAAGTCGGTAAGCACAACCAGAATCATGTCGTACATTAGGTGTGGTCAATCATATATATAGAGGCAGACAACCATTCATACTTACATTTATTTTCATAACTCAGTGCAATAATATCATTTGTCTTAAAGAAAAGGGGTCGTTTTTTCAATTTTGCCCATCACAATTACTAGGGGAGACAAAAACATGCACATATTTCCGCTTCAAACAGTAAAAAACTGCTAATAAGAGGTGGCCAACAATGCAAGTAATTAAACTAATTGATACCACCCAAAAATACAGTGCTTTAACAAACATTATATTAACCAGCATATCAACCAAGCTACAGCAAAATTGTTATTGTAAGAACTAACACATCGCCTTGCTTACACTACAACCCTTAGCTGCTAATAATGTTGGTTGCGTCCTGCCATTAAATACTGCTGTACTGCCTTTGAGTCACAGGTGTCAAACTCAAGGCCTGGGGGCCAGATCTGGTCCACCACTTAATTTTATTTGGCCCTTGAAAGTCTGGAAATAATATCTATCAATAACTTTTCTTACTAAATCTATTCTTTCTTTCTATTTTTGGAGAAAAAACACACATGAAGTCCAAGTAATCGCAAATGATGTTAACTTAAATATTGTCTAATTATGCAAAAATATATTATCGAACATTCAAACCATTTTTTAAATGGAAATAAATACTAACATTAATGATTTCAAAGCAAGATATCCATCAATTTGTGTCAATCTGTCACTTTATTTCTGTTCGTTTTTCGTTTTTTTTGTATTTACTTCCTGTGTGCTCTTATTTTGTGGTATTTCCTGTTTTAGTCACGAAGCAATGTTGTTTTTCCCTTTTCGTTGATTGGCAGCGGTTCACACCTGCTGTCAATCAAACTAGTGCCTATTTATGTTTTCACTCGAGCACTTCTCAGTGCTTGAAGATGATCTATGTTTGGTGAACTTACTATGCAAGACTGCTTTATGTTTATTTATTTTCTTATGAGTTCTGAATTAAATTCCTCTTACCTTCACTCCTCTCTCCTGGATTCTTGCATCACAACTGCAGCCATGCGAGTTCACAACACAAATGGTGCAATGTAAAAGTAGCAAAAGATTTCATGGTCAAATTGTGAAAAATACTGTGTTTTCACAGCATTTTTCTCTCAATGAAAAAAACATTTTTTTTTACTGTAATAAACTGTGGTGCTGTTTTGGCATTTACAATAATACACCGACAAATCTACATTTGTTGATTTGCGGTGAAAAAAACAACAAAAAAACTGGCAGCGCGGATGCCAAAATTTTACTGTAATACATACATCTTTTTTTATTTACAGTAAAAAAACAAATGTAATTTTTACGGTAAAATACTGGCAACTGAGCTGCCTTTTTTAACATAAAAACAGCAGTGCTGTTTTTCCATTTACAGTAATATACACTACATTTTGGAGTGACAATTATTGCAACTTACCATATTTTTTTGACATTTTAGTTTTTAAAAAAATCTACTAATAAAATGCATAAAGTAGTGAAGTGAATTATATTTATATAGCGCTTTTCTCAAGTGACTCAAAGCGCTTTACATAGTGACACCCAATATCTAAGTCACATTTAAACCAGTGTGGGTGGCACTGGGAGCAGGTGGGTAAAGTGTCTTGCCCAAGGACACAACGGCAGTGACTAGGATGGCACAAGCGGGAATCGAACCTGCAACCCTTAAGTTGCTGGCATGGCCACTCTACCAACCGAGCTATGCCGGTTGGTAACCGTCATAATAGTATTAACTGTTAGAAACGGCCCTCTGGGGCCAAACATAACTGCAATGTGGCCCTCAGTGAAAACCACTTTGATACCACTACTTCAAGTTAAGAAAAGCTCTGTGAAACCAATGTGCCCAAGAAATAATTTACAGTAATGCTTTAAATGAGCAAAATACTTTAAATATTACAAGTTATTAAGAATGTGTCTGTTGCTAAATGACATACATACTTACAGTATGTATATAAAACAGTGTTGGAGGTATTCAGAGGGCTTTATTGGCAGAATTGATCATATTCCCTAAGTCAGTGGTTCTGACCTTTTTTCAGTGATGTATCCCCTGTGAACATGTTTTTAATTCAAGTACCCCCTAATCAGAGCAAAGCATTTTTGGTTGAAAAAAAGAGAAAAAGAAGTAAAATACAGCACTATGTCATCAGTTTTTGATTTATTACATTGTAAAATAGTGCAAAATATTGCTCATTTGCACCTGAGGATAGGTTGATTGGCAACACAGAAATGGTCCCTAGTGTGTGAATGTGAGTGTGAATGTTGTCTGTCTATCTGTGTTGGCCCTGTGATGAGGTGGCGACTTGTCCAGGGTGTACACCGCCTTCCGCCCGATTGTAGCTGAGATAGGCACCTGCGCCCCCAAAGGAATACGCGGTAGAAAATGGATGGATGGATGTAGTGGTCTTTCTTGAACTATTGGAAAAAATGTTATAAAAATAACTAAAAACTTGTTGAAAAATAAACAAGTGATTTAATTATAAATAAAGATTTCTACACATAGAAGTCATCATCATCATCATCATCATCATTGATTTTTATTCCTTTCATGAAAATGCATATTTACAAGCCACGTACAATTGACACTATCATTGTTTTTTTTTTTGTTTTTCTTTCTTATACATTTCCATGATCAGAAAGGAGCAGATGGAAGAATAATATTCTTATATTTATCTGCCCCCTTTTTAACACCAATTATTTTTGATGACTTTATAACCGTTCCCTCCACCAACACCCAAACTCCAACATACTTTTGCATTAGAAGTCATCATCAACTTAAAGTGCCCTCTTTGGGGATTGTAATAGAGATCCATCTGGATTCATGAACCTTAATTTTAAACATTTCTTCACAAAAAAAAAGAAATCTTTAACATCAATATTTATGGAACATGTCCACAAAAAATCTAGCTGTCAACATTGAATATTGCATTGTTGTATTTTTTTTTCACAGTTTATAAACTCACATTCATATTTTGTTGAAGTATTATTCCATCCATCCATCCATCCATCTTCTTCCGCTTATCCGAGGTCGAGTAGCGGGGGCAGCAGCCTAAGCAGGGAAGCCCAGACTTCCCTCTCACCAGCCACTTCGTCCAGCTCTTCCCGGGGGATCCCGAGGCGTTCCCAGGCCAGCCGGGAGACATAGTCTTCCCAACGCGTCCTGGGTCTTCCCCGTGGCCTCCGACCGGTTGGACGTGCCCTAAACACCTCCCTCGGGAGGCGCTCGGGTGGCATCCTGACCAGATGCCCGAACCACCTCATCTGGCTCCTCTCGATGTGAAGGAGCAGCGGCTTTACTTTGAGTTCCTCCCGGATGGCAGAGCTTCTCACCCTATCTCTAAGGGAGAGCCCCGCCACCCGGCGGAGGAAACTCATTTCGGCCGCTTGTACCCGTGATCTTATCCTTTCGGTCATGACCCAAAGCTCATGACCATAGGTGAGGATGGGAACGTAGATCGACCGGTAAATTGAGAGCTTTGCCTTCCGGCTCAGCTCCTTTTTGAAATGTTGCTATTTTTAGAATATTTAAAAAAAATCTCACGTACCCCTTGGCATACATTTAAGAACCCCCAGGGGTACGCGTACCCCCATTTGAGAACCACTGCCCTAAGTAGTGCATCTTACAACAGTTTTTTACTAGTTACACACTGAAAAATAAAAGACGTGAGCTCAGTTCTCATATATGGCTTGCAGATGATGAGCAAAATGAAAAAAAGTAAAAAATTAAAAATCAATCAATCAAAGTTTACTTATATAGCCCTAAATCACTAGTGTCTCAAAGGGCTGCAGAAACCACCACGACATCCTCGGTAGGCCCACATAAGGGCAAGGAAAACTCACACCCAGTGGGACGTCGGTGACAATGATGACTATGAGAACCTTGGAGAGGAGGAAAGCAATGGATGTCGAGCGGGTCGAACATGATACTGTGAAAGTTCAATCCACAATGGATCCAACACAGTCGCGAGAGTCCAGTCCAAAGCGGATCCAACACAGCAGCGAGAGTCCCGTTCACAGTGGAGCCAGCAGGAAACCATCCCAAGCGGAGGCGGATCAGCAGCGCAGAGATGTCCCCAAATAAAAAATAAAAAATTTCATTGCTCAATTAAAATATTCATTTGAAAGTGTTCTTTGCTAGAAATCATTTATCCATCCATCCATTTGGGATATAAAATAATTTATGTTGATAACATTTAAACTGGAATTTTTACACTCTGGTGGGGGTCAGCACCCTGCCCAGTGCCTTTCCAGTTAGAGAAAAAGGTAGTTTTAGTATTGACGTTGAAACTGAATCATCATCCCAACACCTGGCAGAATGATGGACTGGATGACATTTCAAGGGAAGAGAATATCTCTCCGGATGCGCGAAAAGACGGATAAATAAAGCACCTCGATATCATGACAATATGACAGGGTGCAGGTCTTTAAAACAAATGTTTTCCATTTGGGACAATCCAAGCATTACTTGAAGAACTGTCTGCAATGTGCTTAATGTGCAAGGTGAGGCAGGGATGCAGTATTTCAAAAAAAGAGAACGAAGGAAAGTCATAGAGGAAAATGTGAAAGGCTTTTTGCGGTAAAATCAGCAGCGTTGCTAGTCAGCTCCTCCGTAATGGAAAATGTATTTAGAACGGGGTCTATTGGATCTCATTTTACGAATCATTAATAATAAATTGGTGTCATCAATCCTAATGATGACGGGTCCCCTATTATCAGACAAGCAATTGGGAAACTTCTGTTTGCTTGGATTAATTAATTTTTCCGAAACAAAAAAAAAAAAACAAGGACATCTGTTTAATGACTGGAAAACATGTTGGACAAAAAAGGCGCCTGGGGGGGTCTGCAGCCTTACAGGTTGGATCGCTGAACTGCTTGCCCTTTTGTCTGGCGTTAGTTTACTGCTCCGTCACCAGTGACAGGGTGTTGGCTTTGATTGATATCGCAAGGAAACTAAAGCTGGCAAAGTTAAAGATCCCTGACCGTTCATGCTTCAGCCATATTTGCTTCCTGACAAGTTTATGTGTCCTCATATGGCGTCATTATGAGGATTTATTTACACTCCCTGAAGGTAGGTCAATGAATTGGCACTCTGCTCTGCTTGAGTTGGAGTCATGTTTTACTTTAATAGACTGCTAGGGTGTCTAAAAAAAAATATTGAATACTTTACATTTGAAGGATGCTGCAAACATTGTTATGTACCTGCAGTGAGAGACAATCTGGGGCCCCTTAAGTCCCACTGTTCACCCCTTTCGGATGACCGTCTTTGTTGGGTCCTGCGGGGTTTGGTTCTCACGTCTATTGTGGCAGCTCAGTGCGCTGCAGAGTATTCTGCAGAGTATTCTGGTAGCAAGGCGGCCAGCCGCTGGGGTAGTGACCTTGTGTGTCAGCGTGTCTGTGATCTCCTTTTTTTCCCCTTCCTGAGGGCAGTTGCTGGATGTTCCATCTCCATTGTTGGGGTACGAGCTGGGAGGTCCTGCGGTGGCTGACTTGGGTAGGGCGGCCTGGGGCGGGCACCGCCGTGCTCTCCTGGTGGAAGGTTAGGCTCGTGGGGGCCCGGTTAATGGTGGGGCAGTCTTCCTGTCTGGCGGCAGGGAATCTCTGGGCCCATCGGGACAGGGCGTTCCGTCTTTCTGCCCGCATGACGTGTGGTCTTTTGCTGGCTTGGGGGCTGTTCCCTGCTTCTCCTGTGCCTTGTCCTCTTTTGGGCGCGTTTGTCTATGGCCTGCTGCTGGCCCTGCCGGGTGGCACAGTTGGAATTCCTGTCGCTTGCCGGACTGGCTGCGTGGGGTTGGTGGTCCCTTTTTCCCTGGGCACCGTACCTGCTGCTTTGGGTTGGGCTCTTTGGGTGTCTGGTATATATTGTATATACTAATTCACATAAACGCTCAAATACACACAGTTATTCATACATATATACATACATACATACGTATATTCATTCGTTAATACATACATATGCGCACACATTGGTACTTACCCACATACATAGGTACATACGCTCCCCCATACATACAAAAATACAGTACATATACACACACTCAAGGTACATACATACACACGCACATTCACTGTACACATACATATACACATACTGTACATATACAAGCACATATGCATACGTACACTCATGCATACAATCATGTTTCATCAAACATTTATTAACATTGTTCCCCGAGGGGAAACAGGATAACACACAAAAAACTGACAAAGCTGAACTTATTATTACTATAACAATCTACAAGGTTAATACATTCACTTCTCTTTCTTCACCTACATTTATCTGCATTCTTTTTCAACTGAAGTTATCATTGCATTCATGTATTGTTGCATCTGAAACAATTGTATCGTTGATAATAGAGGTAATTATTATTATCTACTGCCTACTTTGTCTTGTTATATTCTTATTTTACTGTTATATTGTTATTCCCATTGTTTTTATTCTTTTTGTAATATTTCTCTATTTTGTTTCCTTTTAAACCCCCATTATTTACTTTTTTACTTTTTTTTTTTAATTGATCTCAACTCTGTACACTGCTGCTGGAATTTTAATTTTCCTGCTGGAACTCTCCTGAAGGAATCAATAAAGTACTATCTATCTATCTATCCATCTATCTATCAATCTATCTATCTATCTATCTATCCATCTATCTATCTATCTATCTATCTATCTATCCATCTATCTATCTATCTATCTATCTATCTATCTATCTATTATTATTAATCAATATCAATAGTACACTTTCTATTGGTGTTTTTATTGCGGTATAGCTCGGTTGGTAGAGTGGCCGTGCCAGCAACTTGAGGGTTGCAGGTTCGATTCCCGCTTCCGCCATCCTAGTCACTGCCGTTGTGTCCTCGGGCAAGACACTTTACCCACCTGGTCCCAGTGCCGCCCACGCTGGTTTAATTGTAACTTAGATATTGGGTTTTCACTATGTAAAGCACTTTGAGTCACTAAAGAAAAGCGCTATATAAATATAATTCACTTCACTTCACAATTTATAGTGCAATATTATTCATTGCCATGTCTGTGTTATTAATATTTTCTTCACTAACTGATATTCTTTGGTATCACTTCTCGTAATCATATGTGTGGTTGTTATTGTTGTTGTTGTTGTGTCTCTGTCTTACCCCCCCCCCTTGTCCCCGCAATTTCCCCACCTCTGTCTTCCATTTTTTTTTTTCTTCATTCCCTCCGGCTGCACCCAACATGAACATAAATCCATCTGATAAAGTCAAATACAAATAAGGCAACACGAGAAGTACCCCAGACTTCTCTTTTGTAAAGTAAATCTGTACGGCCGATATGGGCATCATCTACATCAACTATATGATTTGCCTGAGTAGCTGGACAGGACAAAAATAACATAAAAAAAAAAAAAAACTGCAGTGAGAGAGAGAGATAACCTGATTGATATTCTCAGCATTAACCTCAGATTATCTTTTTGGTTGCACATAATGATTCACAGGGAAGATAACATCCGCCCTCAGAGGGAAGACAAGTGCTGAATGGATCAGTCACCGTGAGATTAGCAGAGATACGGTATGTCAGACATCAACAAAAATATAGCCTCAAATAAGCCTCAGCCTCTTTTGACTGTGTTTTGAAATGGTCATAATTACAGGTCTACAAAAAAAAACGTCTCGTCACTCTTTTTGGTAAGAGATGTTGGAGAGCCAAATTCGAGTTGGTTTGATTGGCGTGTGTGCATTGGAAATATTGTCTGAATTGCTTTGAAGCCATCATCTGCCCTTATTATAGAACTTCTCTTCAACATACATAGATAGTAGAGATGCGCGGTTTGCGGTCTCATCCGCGGATAAACCGCGGGCCGGGCGGGTGACATGACGAAAATATAGATTTTAATTAGATTCGGGCGGGTGGCGGTTGAACCATCCGGAAAAATTTGATATACATGGTTCTGGGATCGGTATCCTTTGCCATTCAAAGAGCCATTTAAGACCCGTGTCACAAAGTAGGAGACGCTAATATTCTCTAGAATGACTGCCGGCAGTCATCCAGATAATAAGTATTTTAGGGCGTGCTATGAAGCCATTGACTTTGTCGCCTTCTACAGCATGTACGATCTTCTTGTCAGTCCAGCAACATGTTGTGTGTGGCTTCCGCAGACACACGCACACGACTGCAAGGCATACTGGGTGACACAGAGTACACTAATGGTTGTGATATAAACAATTTTAACACTCTTAGTAATATGCGCCACGCTGTGAAGCCACATCAAACAAAAATGACAAACACATTTCGGAAGAACATCCTCCCAGTAACACAACACAAACGCAACACAAAAAATACCCAGAATCCTTTGTATCAATGACGCATCATGACTATTTTATACAACCCGCTAGCAGTCAGTAAGCTGGGCGGGGTTGGAGGCGCAGGGGTATAAAATATATACAGGAAGTGTCACGGATCAAATATTTCCGGATGATTCAACCGCCACCCGCCCGAATCTAATTAAAATCTATTTTTTCGTCATGTCACCCGATCCCGATGGTAAACTTTTTTTGCAGCCAGAAAGAGCAGAACACCCATTAAAACATGCAAGAAAAAATCAAATGTTAGACATAAAATAGTAAGACTTACCACATAACAAAAGTAAGGCGTGGCGCAGTGGGGAGAGTGGCCGTGCGCAACCCGAGTGTCCCTGGTTCAATTCCCACCTAGTACCAACCTCGTCACGTCTGTTGTGTCCTGGGCAAGACACTTCACCCTTGCTCCTCATGGGTGCTGGTTGGCGCCTTGCATGGCAGCTCCCTCCATCAGAGTGTGAATGTGTGTGTGAATGGGTAAATGTGGAAGTAGTGTCAAAGCGCTTTGAGTACCTTGAAGGTAGAAAAGCGCTATACAAGTACAACCCATTTATCATTATTTATTTATCATTACAAGCATAAACATTGGTAAGATATTAGAAATTGTAAATATACTTAAAGTTCCCCATAAAATGATAAAAAAAATAAGAAAAGATTTGAGACAAACCAGAATAAATCAATGTCAATCAATCAACGTTTATTTATATAGCCCTCAAAGGGCTGTACAAGCCACAACGACATCCTTGGTTCAAATCCCACATCAGGGCAAGGAAAATGTTGCGATCCACTTCATGGATCGTTTGTTGTTTACTTTTCTGTATGTCTGATCACGTTTGGGACTCTGCCGTTACCCTGAGTTGAACACCTCCTAGTTTATACTCGTCACCATGGCAACGTAATTGTTTCACCTGCGCTGGCGCCTGGCGCACACCGGTCGTTAATTATTGTGTTGTATTCAAGACCGCCGGCTACCTCAGTTCCTGCTGGACGTTTTGCTTGCTTAAGGCAACTGTTATGTTGTGTATTCTTGTTCCCCTTTTGTTTGTTCCACGCTAAGTTTAGCTTAGCCTCCGCGCGCTCGGCTCGCGCTACTTCGAACTCTGAACTCTGCCTCTTGCTAATAGTAGCATTTAGCTTCCCGTGCTAAGGCACACCTTTGTTTTGCTCTTTTGTCAAGTGTTACTTTGGTTATCTATATTAAAATCTGCTCCTACCTTCATTCCTGCCTGCTCCAGTCCTTTGGCATCGAGAGGTGGCACTCCTTGCGCATCCAAGATGCGACCCAATCGTAACAGAAAAACTTAACCCAATGGGACAATGAGAAATCTTGGAGAGGACTGCAGATGTGGAGACCTCCCCCCCCTAGGGCGACCGGTGCAATGACGTCGAATGGATCTAGCATAATATTGTGAGAGTCTAGTCCATAGTAGATCTAACATAATTGCGAGAGTCCAGTCCATAGTGGGGCCAGCAGGAGACCATCCTGAGCGGACACAGGTCAGCAGCGCAGAGTTGTCCCCAACCGATGCACAAGAACCATAATAAAATAATAATCTACACCAAAACAAATACGGCCGGAACGGGGGACTTACAACTAGCAGCTTGGACAAAACGACATCTGTACCATTTTGTTGTGCCTCCTGGGACTAAACACCTCCGTCCAGATGGGAGAAGCTGAAAATGGCGAGGAAATGAGATACATCATTTGAAATGGAGGAAGCTATCCTCACTACCTGTTTATTGAAGAGAGTGGCTGGAGACAGCTAAGACTCCCCAATTAATTTACTTGACACGTAAACAATTTGATTGAGGGAATTCTTGTCCTTTAGTGACAGCTGACTGGACCATGAAACCTGGGGAGACAGACAACACAGGTTCTATGAATGCGCGGTAAAATGATCATGATGGTCTTGTCAGCATTTAAATGAGACAATTTTCTCAGACAGTATGAACACACCGCATCACAGTTAGCTTCAAATTTCAATTGTTCATCAATTGTGGTACTATTTATACTTATGCAAATATTTAATGACCTGTTTTTGAATCACAGTTGTTTGGTTCACATTGGGTCTTTTCCTCAAATCAAACAGCATGTCTTATGATTTTGATAGATCGTGTCATAACGGGGGGGTTGCAGCTTACTGCGGAGTTTGTTCTCCCGGGATGCAAACTGACTTTTCCGGACAGAGGTAGAGGGTAGGAACATATTTATTATTAGTCTAACCACACAGGACAAAAGACAGGAACTGAAACAAAAGGAAAGGGGCGGTTTAGCTCGTTTGGTAGAGTGGCCGTGCCAGCAACTTGAGGGTTGCAGGTTCGATTCCCGCTTCCGGCATCCTAGTCACTGCCGCTGTGTCCTTGGGCAAGACACTTTAACCACCTGCGCCCAGTGCCACCCACACTGGTTTGAATGTATCTTAGATATTGGGTTTCACTTTGTAAAGCGCTTTGAGTCACTAGAGAAAAAGCGCTATATAAAATATAATTCACTAATTCAAACGTGCCGATTGCACGAGAGGCTAAGGAACCTAAAACTTATACGCCAACACTTAGACTGAACTATGGACATAGAATACAACTAAACAAACGAAAAAAAACTTACTGCGGCATGAATGAAGCAATTGTCAGGTTCGCCCCTGACAGTTTAGTTTTGTTTTAGTTTTTCCTCTGTGTATGTCTTTGTTTTCTGTCAGCGCTTTTATTTTGGCCATTTCCTGTCTTTTTTCGTGAGCACTGTTCCCCCTCAGCTGCGGCTGATTGGCACCTGGCCACTCTTGGTGTCAATCAGCCCGCTCCTATTTGAACCTGTTTTGTCCTCCAGTCAAGTGCTGGATTATTGTCATGTATCGTCGTACCGTGTCGTATCTTTGCAGCGTAGTGGTAAGCTATATTTGTTAGATCTTTGTAGCTTACTGTTTTTTGTTCCCTGCTTCCAGTTTGTTTTCACATTACAAGTACGACTTCTGTTTTTCTGCTCGCTACCCACTAGCTTCCACGCTAGGCCCTTTTTGTTTATGCTAGCTTCCATGCTAAGTTCCTTTTGTTTTCTAGCTCCCATGTTAGCTCTCTTAGTTGGTTATCCGCCTCGTGCACGCTTTTTGTTGTACCCCTTTTGTTTGTGTTCTTGCTTAGTGTTTTAGTGTTGAATTAAATCTTGTTTGTCATTCAATGCCCGCCTCCTTCTCTGCATCGTGGGGTTCATCACAAACTAACTCTGACAGCAATGACGGGCCGACTAACTGGCAAAAACAGGCTTAAATAACAGAGCAATGTTGCCGGGCCGACTAACTGGCAAAAACAGGCTTAAATAACAGAGCAATGTTGCCGGGCCGACTAACTGGCAAAAACAGGCTTAAATAACAGCCTCGTAATTAGAGCAAGTGCGTTTCCGAACACAAGCGGCAGGTGAAACTAATGTATCGCCATGGTAAGTAGACAAGGGAGCGTCAACAGGAACTAAAATAAATAAATAAATAAATAAATAAATAAAATAATTTAAAAAAATAAATAAATAAAAAAAAGTCCAAAACTAACAACAAATAACGAAAACATAATCCAAACCACAGATCATGATCAGGTACTGCGTACAAAATTATCAATAATTGGGCTAACATACTCATTCTGTAGAATCCCATCTGTTGGTTACTCAGTGGGCAGCATGGAGGACCAGGGGTTAGTGCATCTGCCTCACAATACAAAGGTCCTGAGTAGTCCTGGGTTCAATCCCGAGTTCGGGATCTTTCTGTGTGGAGTTTGCATGTTCTCCCCGGGTACTCCGGCTTCCTCCCACCTCCAAAAACATGCAACTGGGGATAGGTTGATTGGCAACACTAAAATTGGCCCTAGTGTGTGAATGTGAGTGTGAATGTTGTCTGTCTATCTGTGTTGGCCCTGTGATGAGGTAGCGACTTGTCCAGGGTGTACGCCGCCTTCCGCCCGATTGTGGCTTAAATAGGCTCCAGCGACCCCAAAGGGAATGAGCGGTAGAAATGGATGGATGGATGGTTACTCAGTTTTTGTGCTTTTTTTGGGGGGGATTGATTATGACTGCAAAAATCAGCCTCCAGGGGCCAAATAATGTTGCAGGGGCCAGAACTTTGATAAAAAGAAAGTGAGAAACACTATTGAATATAAGAAATAACTTGTAGCAAAATAGAAACGTGGCGTTCGTGTGGCTTTATCTTCCCCTTATGTTACTTGGCTAACAACAGTCTTCAACAGGAACACGCAGTCAGGGTAGTTGTAATAATGAAAATATAAACATAACTGAGATACCACTGTAACTGAAAAATGTAAAATTTTCATTTTAAAGTCTGTCACAGAGAAATGCGTTGCGTTTAGCTGTAAATATATAATATGATCCAGTACCAGCTGAGCATATTCTTTGATATGTAACATTCTGTGACAGTGCCACAGAATGTTACATAGCACAGCATCTCCTCATTCCTTTCCCAAACATATTATGGCAGATACATTGCCCGAAGACGCATATGAGTCACGTCTGCATGCCTGCGACCAGGTCTCGCTGAAGCGGAGCCCGTCCTCGAGCCTGCAGGCCCTTTGTGACCATTTGGATTTTTGGGAGAGTGGCCGTGCCAGCCACCTGAGTGTTCCTGGTTCGATCCCCAGCTTCTACCAGCCTAGTCACGTCTGCAGTATCCTTGAGCAAGACACTTCACCCTTGCTTCTGATGGGTCGTGGTTAGGGCCTTGCATGACAGCTCCCGCCATCAGTGTATGAATGGATGAATGTAGAACAGGGGCGCTCACACTTTTTCTGCAGGCGAGCTACTTTTCAATTGACCAAGTCGAGGAGATTTACCTCATTCCTATTTATAATTTGTATTTATTTATTTATGAAAAAGACATTTTTGTTAACAAGTTAATGGTGTTTAATCAATCAATCAATCAATGTTTACTTATATAGCCCTAAATCACTAGTGTCTCAAAGGGCTGCACAAACCACTACGACTTCCTCGGTAGGCCCACATAAGGGCAAGGAAAACTCACACCCAGTGGGACGTCGGTGACAATGATGACTATGAGAACCTTGGAGAGGAGGAAAGCAATGGATGTCGAGCGGGTCTAACATGATACTGTGAAAGTTCAATCCATAATGGATCCAACACAGTCGCAAGAGTCCAGTCCAAAGCGGATCCAACACAGCAGCGAGAGTCCCGTTCACAGCGGAGCCAGCAGGAAACCATCCCAAGCGGAGGCGGATCAGCAGCGCAGAGATGTCCCCAGCCGATACACAGGTGAGCAGTACATGGCCACTGGATTGGACCGGACCCCCTCCACAAGGGAGAGTGGGACATAGAAGAAAAAGAAAAGAAACGGCTGATCAACTGGTCTAAAAAGGGAGTCTATTTAAAGGCTAGAGTATACAAATGAGTTTTAAGGTGAGACTTAAATGCTTCTACTGAGGTGGCATCTCGAACTGTTACCGGGAGGGCATTCCAGAGTACTGGAGCCCGAACGGAAAACGCTCTATAGCCCGCAGACTTTTTTTGGGCTTTGGGAATCACTAATAAGCCGGAGTCCTTTGAACGCAGATTTCTTGCCGGGACATATGGTACAATACAATCGGCAAGATAGGATGGAGCTAGACCGTGTGGTATTTTATATGTAAGTAGTAAAACCTTAAAGTCACATCTTAAGTGTACAGGAAGCCAGTGCAGGTGAGCCAGTACAGGCGTAATGTGATCAAACACATTTTTGTTAACAAGTTAATGGTGTTTAATGATAATACAAGCATGTTTAACACACATAGATTCCTTTCTTTCATGAAGACAAGAATATAAGTTGGTGTATTTGATTCTGATGACTTGCATTGATTGGAATTAGACAGTGGTGCTGATAACGTCCGCATTTTCAAATGGAGGAAAAAAAAAAGTCCTCCTTTCTGTCCAATACCACATGAAAGTGGTTGGATTTGGCATCTCATTTGTCCAACTTGCATACTCGTTTTTAAACACTTTGTTATGAGAGTAGCATATGTGTGTGGCCCTTTAATGTCTGGCAGCAGGTGAGTGACGTCAGTGAGTGTGCGGGTGGGCAAGCAAGTGAGAAAGCGGTCGCTGAGGGCGGGGGAGAAATACATTGGCATCAAACTCCGTAGCTTGCTAGCTTGTGCACGCTAGCTTTCTGAGACTCTTATTTTGTTTGCACAGGCAGGATGAAACAGGTCTTTTATGGTGAAGACAGGAACTGTGCAGTCGGTCTTTAGAGTTTTGACAGTAGGTACGGAGTCTCTAGAAATAAAATGTGTTTCTCTGCGTCCGCCCTGTTAGTGATTTTTTTCTTAAATATGAGCTCGCAGCAGACAGCGTCATCTCACAAGATCCTCGGGTGCCGAGAATGTCAAACAACTGACGAAAGTGAAGTCTTGGTATGATTGATGATTGCTCATTTTTATGTCTATTTTTTAATGCCTGGCTTGAGATCGACTGACACACCCTCCGAGATCGACCAGTCGATCGCGATCGACGTAATGGGCACCCCTGGTGTAGAACTAGTGTCAAAGCGCTTTGAGTACCTTGAAGGTAGAAAGCCCTCCCGGTTTGATCTACTAATTGATTGAAACTTTTTATTAGTAGATTGCACAGTTCAGTACATATTCCGTACAATTGACCACTAAATGGTAACACCCGAATAAGTTTTTCGAATTGTTTAAGTCGGGGTCCACGTTAATCAATTAATGGTAACAGTTAGAGATGTCACCTCAGTAGAAGCATTTAAGTCGCATCTTAAAATTCATTTGTTTACACTAGCCTTTAAATAAACGTCCTTTTTAGACCAGTTGATCTGCCGTTTCTTGTCTTTTCTACTCTGCCCCCCTCTCTCTTGGGACTCTCACTGTTATGTTGGATCCGCTAGTACCAATGATTGTCACACACACACTAAGTGTGGTGAAATCTGTCCTCTGCATTTGACCCATCCCCTGATCACCCTCTGGGAAGTGAGGGGAGCAGTGGGCAGCAGCGGTGCCGCGCCCGGGAATCATTTATGGTGATTTAACCCCCAATTTCAACCCTTGATGCTGAGTGCCAAGCAGGGAGGCAATGTGTCCCTTTTGTTTGTTGTCTTTGGTATGACTCGGCCGGGGTTTGAACTCACAACCTACCGATCTCAAGGAGGACACTATAACCACTAGGCCACTATGGACTGGACTTTTACAATATCATGTTAGACCCGCTCGATATCCATTGCTTTCGGTCTCTCCTGGGGGTTGCCCACATATGCGGTCCTCTCCAAGGTTTCTCATAGTCACTGTCACCGACGTCCCACTGGGGTGAGTTTTTCCTTGCCCTTATGTGGGCTCTGTATCGCGGATGTCGTTGTGGCTTGTGCAACCCTTTGAGACACTTGTGATTTAGGGCTATATAAATAAACATTGATTGATTGATTGATTGATTAATTGATTGACAGGTCCGGTGGCCATGGATGAAGTGCTGGCTGTCCAGAGTCGGGACCCGGGGTCGGCCACTCGCCTGTGCATCGGTTGGGGACATCTCTCACTATTATTTAGAACCACTATGGACTGGACTCTCACTAATATGTTAGATCCACTATGGACTGGACTCTCACTATAAGGAACTCTCCTGAAGGAATCAATAAAGTACTATCTATCCATCTATTATGTTAAATCCACTATGGACTGGACTCTCACTATTATGTTGGATCCACTATGGACTGGACTCTCACTATTATGTTAGATCCACTATGGACTGGACTCTCACTATTATGTTGGATCCACTATGGACTGGACTCTCACTATTATGTTAGATCCACTATGGACTGGACTCTCACTATTATCAATCAATCAATCAATCAATGTTTACTTATATAGCCCTAAATCACTAGTGTCTCAAAGGGCTGCACAAACCACTACGACATCCTCGGGCAAGGAAAACTCTCACTAAAAACTCTCACTAATATGTTAGATCCACTATGGACTGGACTCTCACTATAAGGAACTCTCCTGAAGGAATCAATAAAGTACTATCTATCTATCTATTATGTTAAATCCACTATGGACTGGACTCTCACTATTATGTTGGATCCACTATGGACTGGACTCTCACTATTATGTTAGATCCACTATGGACTGGACTGTCACTATTATGTTAGATCCACTATGGACTGGACTCTCACTATTATGTTAGATCCACTATGGACTGGACTCTCACTATTATGTTAGATCCACTATGGACTGGACTCTCACTATTATGTTGGATCCACTATGGACTGGACTTTCACTATTATGTTAGATCCACTATGGACTGGACTCTCACTATTATGTTAGATCCACTATGGACTGGACTCTCACTATTATGTTAGATCCACTATGGACTGGACTCTCACTATTATGTTAGATCCACTATGGACTGGACTCTCACTATTATGTTGGATCCACTATGGACTGGACTTTCACTATTATGTTAGATCCACTATGGACTGGACTCTCACTATTATCAATCAATCAATCAATCAATGTTTACTTATATAGCCCTAAATCACTGGTGTCTCAAAGGGCTGCACAAACCACTACGACATCCTCGGGCAAGGAAAACTCTCACTAAAAACTCTCACTAATATGTTAGATCCACTATGGACTGGACTCTCACTATAAGGAACTCTCCTGAAGGAATCAATAAAGTACTATCTATCTATCTATTATGTTAAATCCACTATGGACTGGACTCTCACTATTATGTTGGATCCACTATGGACTGGACTCTCACTATTATGTTAGATCCACTATGGACTGGACTGTCACTATTATGTTAGATCCACTATGGACTGGACTCTCACTATTATGTTAGATCCACTATGGACTGGACTCTCACTATTATGTTAGATCCACTATGGACTGGACTCTCACTATTATGTTGGATCCACTATGGACTGGACTTTCACTATTATGTTAGATCCACTATGGACTGGACTCTCACTATTATGTTAGATCCACTATGGACTGGACTGTCACTATTATGTTAGATCCACTATGGACTGGACTCTCACTATTATGTTAGATCCACTATGGACTGGACTCTCACTATTATGTTAGCTCTACTATGGACTGGACTTTCACACTATTATGATAAACCCACTCGACGTCCATTGTATCCGGTCTCCGGTCAGGTCTGCAGTTCTTTCCAAGGTTTCTCATAGTCATTCACGTTGACATCCCACTATGTGAGTTTTTCCTTGCCCTTATGTGGGATCTGAACCGACAATGTCGTTGTGGCTTGTGCAGCCCTTTGAGACACTTGTGATTTAGGGCTTTATAAATAAACATCGATTGATTAATTGATTGATAAGTGCTATACAAGTATAATATAACCCATTTACGATTTACCCATTTTTGTGACCATCCCACGAACACCACACCTACTGTAAAGCATGGGGGTGGCCACACCATGTGCATCATGATCTGTGTTGCAAGAAGGGTTTTGATTGCCTTAGGTCTCTGTAAGATTTCGATGCTCCTACTAATTTCTGAGTCTTGCACTTTTATGTTGATTGACATCAGGCAGTCAGAAAAAAACAGAATTCAAACGTTGACCTTTGACCATTACATGAACAGTTACCGCAGTACTTGATATTGATTGTATATGTGGTATTACGATAAATGTGCCCGAGTATCTGACAAATGCCATGGCGTTGTGAAAAGCAGGGTTTAATCAATGCTTTGTCCTGACATTCATCATAGCTCGGTCCACGGTCAATACGATCTAGGGCAGACTGCTCTTTGTCATGTTGTCTTTTATTCCAACGTGCATTACATATGAGCTGAATGTCCTAATGTAGGTTTGCATGAAAGCATCACCAGTCATGATAAAAAGGCAGTGATTTAACCTTCAGGGCTAAATCTTCTCATACAGTGGGGCAAAAAAGTATTTAGTCAGTCACCGATTGTGCAAGTTCTCCCACTTAAAATGATGACAGAGGTCTGTAATTTTCATCATAGGTACACTTCCACTGTGAAAGACAGAATGTGGAAAAAAAATCCAGGAATTCACATTGTAGGAATTTTAAAGAATTTATTTGTAAATTATGGTGGAAAATAAGTATTTGGTCAACCATTCAAATCTCTCACTGATGGAAGGAGGTTGCGGCTCAAAATCTCACGATACATGGCCCCATTCATTCTTTCCTTAACACGGATCAATCGTCCTGTCCCATTAGCAGAAAAACAGCCCCAAAGCATGATGTTTCCCCCCTCATGCTTCACAGTAAGTGTGGTGTTCTTGGGATGCAACTCAGTATTCTTCTTCCTCCAAACACGACGAGTTGAGTTTATACCAAAAAATTTATTTTTGGTTTCATCTGACCACGTGACATTCTCTCATGTGCTCTCAGGCAAACTTCAGACGGGCCTGGACATGCACTGGTTTAAGCAGGGGGACACGTCTGGCACTGCAGGATTTGATTCCCTGTCGGCGTAGTGTGTTACTGATGGTAACTTTTGTTACTTTAGGCCCAGCTCTCTGCAGGTGATTCACCAGGTTCCCCCTTGTGGTTCTGGGATTTTTGCTCACCGTTGTCATGATCATGTGATCATGATCTCCATGAGAAAATGCCTAAAACGCATCTTACCTGAAGTGCCCTTCATAAGGCCTAGGTTCTGTCCCACTAAGTGCATTCATGCGGTGGTCTCTGCTTTGTTTGTTTGTCGAGGGGTAAGATAAACACAGCCGAAGACAGAGGTTATCGTTTCAACAAGTTTCCTTTAGGCTCTTTGATAAACCCTAACAAATCATACGGAGGGGCAAAAAAGTATTTAGTCAGCTACCGATTGTGCAAGTTCTCCCACTTAAAATGATGACAGAGGTCTGTAATTTTCATCATATGTACACTTCAACAGTGAAAGACAGAATGTGGAAAAAAAATCCAGGAATTCACATTGTAGGAATTTTAAAGAATTTATTTGTAAATTATGGTGGAAAATAAGTATTTGGTCACTTCAAACAAGGAAGATCTCTGGCTCTCACAGACCTGTAACTTCTTCTTTAAGAAGCTCGTCTGTCCTCCATTCATAACCTGTATTAATGACACTTGTTTGAACTCGTTATCTGTATAAAAGACATATGTCCACAGCCTCAAACAGTCAGACTCCAAACTCCACTATGGCCAAGACCAAAGAGCTGTCAAGGGACACCAGGAAAAGAATTGTAGACCTGCACCAGACTGTGAAGAGTGAATCTACAATAGGCAAGCAGCTTGGTGTGAAAAAATCAACTGTGGGAGCGATTATCAGAAAATGGAAGACATACAAGACCACTGATAATCTCCCTCGATTTGGGGCTACACGCAAGATCTCATCCCGTGGGGTCAAAATGATCATGACAACGGTGAGCAAAAATCCCAGAACCACACGGGGGGACCTGGTGAATGACCTGCAGAGAGCTGGGACCAAAGTAACAAAGGTTATAATAATAACAATAATAATATTGGATTAGATTTATATCGCAATTTTCTATTGTTAGATACTCAAAGTGCTCACAGAGAAGTGGGAACCCATCATTCAATCACACTTGGTGGTGGTAAGTTACATCCGTAGCCACAGCTGCCCTGGGGTAGACTGACGGAAGCGTGGCTGCCAGTTTGCGCCTACGGCCCCTCCGACCACCACCAATCATTCATTCATCATTCATTCACCGGTGTGAGCGGCACCGGGGGCAAAAGTGAAGTGTCCTGCCCAAGGACACAACGGCAGCGATTGGATGTCAATAGGTGGGAAGCGTACCTGCAACCCTCAGGTTTCTGGCACGGCCGCTCCACCCACTACGCCATGCCGCCCTTGATTACCATCAGTAACACACTGCGCCAACAGGGAATCAAATCCTGCAGTGCCAGACGTGTCCCCCTGCTTAAGCCAGTGCATGTCCAGGCTCGTCTGAAGTTTGCCAGAGAGCACATGAGAGAATGTCATGTGGTCAGATGAAACCAAAATAGAACTTTTTGGTATGAACTCAACTCGTCCAATTTGGAGGAAGAAGAATACCGAGTTGCATCCCAAGAACAACATACCTACTGTAAAGCATGGGGGTGGAAACATCATGCTTTGTGGCTGTTTTTTTGCTAAGGGGACCGGGCGATAAATCTGTGTTAAGGAAAGAATGAATGGGGCCATGTATCGTGAGATTTTGAGCCAAAACCTCCTTCCATCAGTGAGAGCTTTGATGGGTTGACCAAATACTTATTTTCCACCATCATTTACAAATAAATTCTTTAAAATTCCTACAATGTGAATTCCTGGATTTTTTTTCCACATTCTGTCTCTCACAGTTGAAGTGTACCTATGATGAAAATTACAGACCTCTGTCATCATTTTAAGTGGGAGAACTTGCACAATCGGTGGCTGACTAAACACTTTTTTGCCCCTCTGTATGATTTGTTAGGGTTTATCAAAGAGCCTAAAGGAAACTTGTTGAAACGATAACCTCTGTCTTCGGCTGTGTTCATCTTACCCCTCGACATACAAACAAAGCAGAGACCACAGCATGAATGCACTTAGTGGGACACAACCCAGAGTTTATGAAGGGCACTTCAGGCAAGATGCGTTTTAGGCATTTTCTCAAGGAGACTGGCTTGGATTGTATTAAAACAAACAAGGCTGCTTCGCTCCCGACTACAAGCTCAGTTATGACTTTTTGGATCCATTTAGATGATTGTAAGTGACAGCTACCATGTTTTGGTCTTAGCAATATGCTCCGACTCTCTTCAGTATTCATTATTAAGATCTTTGTTGGGTAGAGTATTGCACCTCTCTCCCAAGCTTTTCGGCAGTGTCTGATTTGTTGCGGTCTTCGCTCTTAATTAACATCGCACTCGTTGCATGTAGATTTTTTAGGTTTAATGTGCACTAATGCACTGCGGTATCTGTTCCTGCTCGGTCCTTCAAACTGTTTGAAAGACAATTTCATATCAGAGACATCAAACTTTTTGTTTGCTCTGTCAAATATACAAAAGGCAAAACCAGTGAAGTTGTGTAATTTGTAAATAAAAAACTTATATTCAATTGAATACACTGCAAAGACAAAATATTTAATGTTGGAACTGGGAAACTTTTTTTTTTTTTGCAAATAATCTTTAACTCAGAAATTAACGGCAGCAACAAATTGCACAAAAGTATGCATTGCTTTTTTTAACCACTGTATTATAAGATCCTTTCCTTTTAACAACACTAAGTAAACGTTTGGGAACTGAGGAGACCAATTTTTGAAGCTTTTCAGGTGGAATTCTTTCCCATTCTTGCTTGATGTACAGCTTAAGTTGTTCAACAGTCCGTGGTCTCAGGTGTGGTATTTTAGCTTCATATTGCGCCACACGTTTCCAATGGAAGACAAGTCTGGACTACAGGCAGGCCAGTCTAGTACACATACTTTTTTACTATGAATCCACGCTGTTGTAACACTGTTTTAATTGTCTTGCTGAAATAAGCAGGGGCGTCCATGATAACGTTGCTTGGATGGCAACATATATTGCTCCAAACCTTTCAGCATTAATGGGCATGAATACACCCCCATATCATCACAGATGCTGGCTTTTGAACTTTGCGCCTAAAACAATCCAGATGAATCTTTTCCTCTTTGTTCTGGAGGACACAACGTCCACAATTTCCAAAAACAATTTGAAATGTGGACTCGTCAGACCACAAAACACTTTTCCACTTTGCATCAGTCCATATTAGATTAGCTCGGGCTGAGCGAAGCCGCCTGCGCTTCTGGGTGTTGTTGACAAATGGCTTTTGCTTTGCATAGTAGAGTTTGAACTTACACTTACAGATGTAGCGACCAACTGTTGTTACTGACAGTGGATTTCTAAAGTGTTTCTGAGCCCATGTGGTGATATCCATTGCACACTGATGTCGGTTTTTGATGCTGTACCGCCGGAGGGATAGAAGGTCATGGGCATTAAATTTTGATTTTCAGCCTTGCTGGTTACGTGCAGTGATTTGGGGATGGCGTGGCACAGTTGGGAGAGTGGCTGTGCCAGCAACTCGAGGGTTCCTGGTTCAATCCCCACCTTCTACTATCCTAGTCACGTCCGTTGTGTCCTTGAGCAAGACACTTTACCCTTACTCCTGATGGGTCCTGGTTAGCGCCTTGCATAGCAGCTCCCGCCATCAGTGTGTGAATGGGTGAATGTGGAAATTGTGTTAAAGCACTATAAGTTCCTTAAAAAAGGTAGAAAAGCGCTATACGCGTACAACCCAATTACCATTTCTCCATATTCTCTGAACCTGTTGATGATATTACAGACCATAGACAGTGAAAACACTAAATTCCTTACAAAAGCTGGTTGAGAAAAGTTGTTCCTATACAATGTGCTCAAGTATTTGTTCACAAAGTGGTGACCCTTGCCCCATCTTTGTTTGTGAATGACTGAGCAATTACGGGAGACGCTTTTATACCCAATCTTGGCACCCACCTGTTCCCAATTAGCCTGTTCACCTATGGGATGTCCCAAATAAGTGTTTGATGAGTATTTCTCAACTTTCTCAGGCTATTTTGCCACTTGTGCCAGCTTTTTTGAAACATGTTGCATGCATCAAATTCCAACTGAGCTAATATTTGCAAAACATAACAATGTTTTCCTGTTTGAATGTTAAGTATCTTGTATTTGCAGTCTGTTTAATTGAATATAGGTTAAAAAGGATTTGCAAATCATTGTATTTTGTTTTTATTTACAATTTTCACAACGTGCCAACTTCACTGGTTTTGGGTGTTGTAATATGTATATGTAGGTTCATCTTAAATGTTTTGAATATTGTGCAAAATATATTTGATTTCATCAGTTCTATTCAGACTTTGAGCTATGACCTGCATCAATCTTTTTTTATGATACAAGTTCTTCCTTTTTCTTGGCGGACACACACAACACACTCATAACTCAAATTAATTCTTGCAACCTAAAGCATTACAAAAAGGCTCGAAACACTCTTAGGTGGAGTTACTCGTAAATTGAGGTACAGCTGTAGATGAAAAAAAAAGTACATTGTTTGATATACAAAAAATTGCATGAAGCAAACAAATTGTCCAGTCCTTTGTTCAATCAATCAGTTAATCAATCAATCAATGTTTATTTACATAGCCCTAAATCACAAGTGTCTCAAAGGGCTGCACAAGCCACAACAACATCTATGGTGTAGAGCAGGGGCGTCGCCAGACATATTTCACTGGGGCATGTGCCCCACTGTTGATCTGCAGTGCCCCAGTAAAAAAGTGCACAAGTAGGTCAAATGCATTAGTTAATTTCAGGTGGTTAATCAAAGATCCATACAACATAATCTGATATGATTTCATAGTTTAAAGCACCATTTATGTATTTTTTATGATAAATAAGTGCTAAAGATGTTTTTGCTTGCGCGCTTTGCACGCTCACATGAATTATTTGTGCCCCAGATGTGCCCCAGTACAGTATTAGGTCTAGTGATGCCCCTGGTGTAGAGCCCACGTACGGGCAAGCAAAAACTCACCCCATTGAGACGTCGATGTGAATGACTATGAGAAACCTCGGAGAGGACCGCATATGTGGGTCTAACATAATATTGTGAAAGTCCAGTCCATAGTGGATCTAACATAATAGTGAGAGTCCAGTTCATAGTGGGAGACCATCCCGAGCGAAGACGAGTCTGCAGCGCAGAGATGTCCCCAACCGATTCACAGGCGAGCGGTCCACCCCGGGTCCCGACTCTGGACAGCCAGCACTTCATCCATGGCCACCGAACCTGTGCCCCCCTTCGACAAGGGAGAGGGGGGCAGAAGAGAAAACGACAGATCAACGGGTCTAAAAAGGGGGTCTGTTTAAAGGATAGAGTATACAAATGAGTTTTAAGATGGGACTCAAATGCTACTGAGGTAGCATCTCCAACTGTTACCGGGAGGGCATTCCAGAGTACTATAGCCCGCAGACTTTTTTTGGGCTCTGGAAATCACCAATAAGCCGGAGTTCTTGATGTTGTTGATTCTATCAACAACTTTTAAAATGATCTGTCTCAGGTACACTTAAAATTAAACGTCTACCTGCGATTAATCACGATTATCAACAAGTTAACCATGAACAAACTGCCACTAATTTAAAAAAAATATATACGCATTTTTATATATATATATATATAAAATAATTAATGATGTATCAAACTTTGAATCTGGAATAATCATGATTAATTAAATGATCACTGCAATATCTTTTGTCGAATAAGCACATGAATTTACTTGAAGCCCTAACGTATGCATTCAATCCAATCCACTTTATTTATATAGCACATTTAAACAACAATAAAGTTTCCAAAGTGCTGCACAGCCATGTTAACAACAATATTATGCTCCACCAATGACTGAATAAAACAAAAAATGAATAAAAATAAAACCAATAAAAACAATATAAAAACAAAAATGATTAAAAACTATTTTAAAAGGTAAAATCAATTAAAACAGTAAAATAGAAATCAAAGTGTATAAAAAACACAGAGGACAACAGAGAACAGAGGACCATACAACTCACGTAGTGTTAAAAGCCAAAGAATAAAAGTGGGTCTTAAAACGAGACTTAAAACACTCCACTGTGGAAGCAGTTCGAACATGGAGGGGCAGAGTGTTCCAGAGCTTAGGGCCGACCACAGAGAAGGCCCTGTCTCCCCTGGTCTTAAGTCTGGTCTTGGGCACCACGAGCTGGAGCTGGCTCTCGGACCTCAGAGCGCGCGCAGGGATGTAAATTTGGATGAGGTCCGAGATATATTGAGGTGCCAGTCCATGTAAAGATTTAAAAACAAACAGCAATGTTTTAAAATCAATTCTAAAACGAACAGGGAGTCAGTGCAAACTCTGAAGAATTGGGGTTATATGCTGGCGTTTCCTGGCCCCTGTTAAAAGTCGTGCTGCCGCGTTCTGGACTAACTGCAACCGGGAGAGAGCTTTTTGGCTAATGCCAGCATAAAGTGCATTGCAGTAGTCCAGGCCACTTGAAATAAAAGCATGCACGACTTGTTCAAAAAGGTTAAAAGATAAAAACGGTTTAACCTTTACTAAAAGACGAAGGTGATAAAAACACGATTTTAAAACGCCATTGATTTGTTTGTCTAGTTTAAAATCGCTGTCTATCGTGACGCCAAGGCTGGTGACTTTGGGACGCACATAATTTTGCAATGGTCCCAAGTCAGTGAGGGCCGGACCAAAAACAAAAATTTCCGTTTTTCCCTCATTCATTATTAAAAAATTCTGGGCTAACCACGCCTTGACGTCACATAGAGAGTTAAGAAGAGGTGTAAGGGGGCCGTGGCTTTTTGAAATCGGCATATAAATTTGGCAGTCATCTGCATAAAAGTGATAAAACACTCCATGTTTCTTAAAAATATCTCCAAGAGGGAGGAGATAAAGAGCGAACAGGATGGGGCCTAAAATAGATCCTTGGGGGACACCACAGTAAAGCGGGGCAGAAGAGGAGGTGGCGTCCCCCAGCCTGACAGAGAAGGACCTCTCAGACAGGTAAGATCTGAACCACGCTAACGCAGTCCCCCTGAAACCCACACAGTCTCTCAGTCGGTCTAAAAGAATTGTGTGGTCGACTGTGTCAAAGGCAGCTGTAAGATCTAAAAGCACCAAAATGGCAGAGCTGCCAGAATCAGACATTAAAAGCAAGTCATTAAAAACCTTTAAAAGTGCAGATTCAGTACTGTGCAAAGCTTTGTATCCAGACTGAAATGGATCTAAAGTGCTATTTTCATCTAAAAAAAGGCTGCAGTTGTATTGTCATTTTACATTTAGGTGAAGTGGCGACTTGTCCAGAGTGTACACAGCCTTCCGCCCCAGTGCAGCTGGGATAAGTTCCCGTGACGACAAGAGGGAAAAGGGTTAGAAAATTGATAGTTGGGTTACCCATGCAATGTCACTGCAAAGGCGGGTGCCAAGAATAGAACTTTCGACCGGTTTTACATTTGCATGGTGATATTGAAATGTAACCAAATGACATTGCAAGTGATTAAGGGAAAAAGATGTCGTGCACCTGAAGCATGAAGGTCAGTTCATCAGCATTACCGGCATTACACTCGTTCTAGTTTTTTTTCTGGAGCACTAATGGCCTTCACAATGGACAAAAGCTGATGGGGACAAAGTAGGAACAAAAGGACTAATTTGCAAGTTAATAGGACTCATCCGTTTTGTCCAGTTTCCCGTTGTAACAAAAGAATGCAGGCACAGGGATTTGGACAATGAGGGTTTAGAGCTGACAGAAAATGGCTGTGACGTTTCAACATCACTTTTCGTTGTTTCAGGGTAATTGGGGACCTCTGATTCAGTAGTGGTCGAACAGCTGTTTGATAATCAACAAAATATTACAAGCCTTTGTATAGTATTATTTTGAACATATACCAGTTTTCCTCTATTAGGGTGCCATTTTCTTTAACAGTTGTAAACATATTGTATTACAATAAACATACTATCTAATAGTCATTTTGCATCATTTAGTGTATCCCTCAGCTACAATCGGGCGGAAGGCGGGGTTCACCCAGGACAAGTCGCCACCTCATCGCAGGGCCAACACACATAGACAGACACCATTTACACTCACATTCACACACTAGGGCCAATTTAGTGTTGCCAATCAACCTAGCTGAGATAGGCGCCAGCACCCCCCGCGACCCCAAAAGGGAATAAGCGGTAGAAAATGGATAGATGGATAGTGTATCCCTTTCTTACAGGATTATGAGACATGTGTCCCTACAGCCTAACTTCTAGTCATACTTGCCAACCCTCCTGGATTTTCCGGGAGACTCCCGAAATTTAAGCGCCTCTCCCGAAAACCTCCCGGGACAAATTTTCTCCCGAAAATTTCCTGAAATTCAGGCGGAGCTGGAGGCCACACTCCCTCCAGCTCCATGCGGGCCTGAGTGAGGACAGCCTGTTTTCACATCCGCTTTCCCACAGTATAAACAACGTGTCTGCCCAATGACGTTATAACTGTAGAATGATCAAGGGCGAGTTCTTGGTTTCTTATGTGGGTTTACTGTTAGGGAGTTTCATTAACGTCCTCCCAGCGCAGTAACAACACACAACAACAGCAGTCATGTTTTCGTCTACCGTAAAGCAGTTTTTCTGCCGTAAACAGCAATGTGGTGATACTCTTAAACAGAACAATACCGCCATCTACTGTACATGCACCACAACACCTCCAGGCAACACCTCCAGGCAACTTCAACCCTTTACTAATCCCCTCCTCCATTCACATCCCATCTCCCCAGATTGTAAATAACCTAATGTAAATAACCGAATGTATTTCTAATGCATATACTTGTTCTTATGCTATCTGAACTCACTATGTTCTCTGCCCGCAGTACATATCCTACTAAGTAAGACCTATACTGTTTCAATGTCCATTTCTCTGTTGATGCAGTTGTTGATGACTGAAGTACTGATATCAACCAAAGCTCCTCATCCCACCCCCCGGATTGTAAATAATGTAAATAATTCAATGTATATACTCTGATGATTAACTTGTGTGATGACTGTATTATGTTGATAGTATATATTTGTACCATGAATTGATTAACGTGGACCCCGACTTAAACAAGTTGAAAAACTTATTCGGGTGTTACCATTTAGTGGTCAATTGTACGGAATATGTACTGAACTGTGCAATCTACTAATAAAAGTTTCAATCAATCATTCAATCATGCATATGTGACAATAATATCTATGGCTTTTAGAGAGTGCAGTGCACAACCGCGCACACAACAGCTGTTAATATACTCCTCCCCTCTTAACCCCGCCCCCAACCCCACCCCCCACCTCCCGAAATCGGAGGTCTCAAGGTTGGCAAGTATGCTTCTACTACACCTATCAAACTAAAATTTTACCTACGATGTTCATGATTTTCCTTTTTTTAAATTTTTATCTTTGAGGCATGCACTGCAGCTGCAGCGATCTACTGAGGTCATTACAAATCTGAAGCCATGCATGCCATCTTTTATCAAAAGCCACGGAGGTGAATCTCAAGTGATAAATATTTTATCAGGGCTTCTCAAGGCGCTCTGCAAGAGACCAGCCTCTCACGGCCGCCAGTTGCTGGGAATTGTGTATGAATGCATATATCAATGGCGTTCTGGGGTGCAAAACTAGATGTTGAGTAATCGCTCGACATATATCACGGACAATAACTGATATTCTGCTTTGCCAGTCCAAATGAATTCGCTATTTTTCGTAGTCTTCCCTGGTCCAGGGGAACCCGCATTTTCGTTGTCTCTCCTTCGACAATCGGACAAAGTTTTTCACTGAGTAGAATCACAGCGGACCTGGACATTCGAGAGTTCTCTTGCCGTTCCTCTGGCACAGGGGTCGGGAACCTTTTTGGCTGAGAGAGCCATGAAAGTCAAATATTTCACAATGTATTTCCGTAAGAGCCATATAACATTTTTCAACACTGAATACAACTAAATTTGTGCATTTTTAAGTATGACCAACATTTGTAGATTATAATAAGTCTCTTATTTTTTTTTAAACATTGTTATTATAAAAGTTAACCAATAATACATATAATACTTCTTACCATTAATGCGACATCTTGAACAGGTGCGGTAGAAAACGGATGGTTATATTAAAATGCATGAGAATGTTTTATAATTTGAACGTTATTTTTGAAACTGTGATTACCAGCGGAATTATTAATTACTTATCGTGTTAAGCAATGTCAGCTAAGATTTATCTGAGAGCCAAATGCAGTCATCTGGCTCTAGAGCCATAGGTTCCCTACCCCTGGTTTAAGCATTAGACACATTTTTACCTGCACTCTGCCTCCCGCTGTTTCCCACAACTACAAAGCAATTAGCTACCGACTGCCACCTACTGATATGAAAGAGTATTACACGGTTACTCGGCATAGCTCGGTTGGTAGAGTGGCCGTGCTAGCAACCTGAGGGTTCCATGTTCGATTCCCGCCTCCGCCATCCTAGTCACTGGCGTTGTGTCCTTGGGCAAAACACTTTACCCACCTGACCCCAGTGCCACCCACACTGGTTTAAATGTAACTTAGATATTGGGTGTCACTTTGTAAAGCGCTTTGAGTCACTAAAGAAAAGCGCTATTTAAATATAATTATCTGAGAGCCATATGTAGTCATCAAAAGAGCGACATTCTGGCTCTAGAGCCATAGGTTCCCTACCCTTGCCCCAGGGCTTATCCAAAACCGTCACTCAACACTGCTACCTTGCCGTCTGAGATGTGTAGTATCCGAAATAGCTGCAATCGCCCGTTTTCCTTCTCTTTAGGTATTGATGTGCGATTTCCAAAAGCGCCTGTACATGTACAAGAAGGAGAAACACGGGCATGTCTGGATGACTCGTCTCCATCTTTCTAGTGGTTGCCGCCGAGTCACCGAATGGGTTGTTATAAAGCTGGCTGTGGCACGGTCTTTCTGACGTCCCATTTGTGTAAGGCGCGGTCTTTCTGGCATCACTTCCTCTCCGAACTCAGTTTGTAAACGATCAATGAGTCCATAAAAAGTTAAGAGCCGGAGATTCAAGAAATAGATGGCGCGCTTACCCGTGTAAAAAAAATATCCACGCAGGGCAACCTTAAACGATGGTTTAGTGTGGCTGACACGATGCTTATGCTAAATAGTTAGTTGTTTAAGGAGTTACCCGGCTTAGTGTAGACATAGCCTTAGGGGGACAGCTCAGGGGACGTTTAAAGGTAAAAGAAGTGCTTGATTTTCTCACCCTAACCCACCTACAGAGAAGGCAGAGTACAGGTAATCTAACCTCATTGGAGCATTAAAAAAAAACATTTGTTATCGTTTTCCTGAGCTATTTTTTATGTCATTCATAAGCATTATTTTTCATTAATTATTGGTCCAATATTTATTGTGCCCCCAGGACCAGCCATAGGATATATGTGGCTTTTAAAGGGGAACATTATCACAATTTCTGAAGGGTTAAAACCAATAAAAATCAGTTCCCAGTGGCTTATTTTATTTTTCGAAGTTTTTCTCAAAATTTTACCCAGCACGCAATATCCTGAAAAACGGCTTCAAAGTGCCTGATTTACACCATCGCTATATCCACCCGTCTATTGTCCTGTGACGTCACTGCGTGAAGCCACCATAAAAAAACATGGCGGATAGCACAGAAAGGTATAACATAGTAGCTCGGACTCAGACTCGGATTTCAGCGGCTTAAGCGATTCAACAGATTATGCATGTATTGAAACGCATGGTTGAAGTGTGGTGGCAGGTACCGAAAACGAAATTAAAGAAGAAACAGAAGCTTTTGAGCCATTTCACGACAGACAGCTGCACGGGAGGAAGCGCGGACGAATTCGGCGATCGCCTTCTAACCAACGATTGGTATGTGTTTGTTTGGCATTAAATGTGGGTGGAGGGAAATGCTGGATGCAAATATAGCTACAAATGAGGCATAATGATACAATATGTTCATAGAGCTAGCCTAAATAGCATGTTAGCATTGATTAGCTTGTAGTCATGCCGTGACCAAATATGATTTTGTTGACTTTATCGTTGGAAATGCATCTGCTTTGAGTGTCGCAGGATATCCACACATTCTTGCTATCTCTGTGCCATTTCTGTCGTAGCATAGCTGTTGTCGGTACAGTGCGCAGAACGAACAAGGGACTTTCGCATCTTTTGACCACTGGTGCAACTTGAATCCGTCTCTGTTCGTGTTGTTACACCCTCCGACAACACACCGACGAGGCATGATGTCTCCAAGGTACCGGAAAACAGTCGAAAAAACGGAAAATAACAGAGCTGATATAACTTGGTGTGTGTAATGTGTTTGAGAAAATGGCGGGTCGATTCATGATGTGACGTCACGGGTGAAAGGTCATTGCTCCGACAGGCGAACAATTGAAAGGCGTTTAAATCGCCAAATTCACCCTTTTAGAGTTCGGAAATGGGTTAAAAAAACATATGGTCTTTTTTCTGCAACATCAAGGTATATATTGACGCTTACATAGGTCTGCTGATAATGTTCCCCTTTAACAAAATAATGTACAGTCCCCTCTTGGTCTTTAATATCACTTATGTATTAAATATTGTTAGACTCCTGAAGGGCCCCCCAACCAACCCTAAACATAAGGTCACCGCCCAACATACACACACAGTATGTTTACAGGTACTAAAAAGCTAATGATTGACTTAAATTGGTTCAAACAAGCTTTTTAAAAACGCACATACAGTAAAAACCTTTATGAGGGTTTTGCATGCAGCCTGTGATGTTTCTAATATGTCGTATGGAAATACTATAATAAGGTTTTTGACCTTATATAGATGGGATCATTCCCATCCATCCATCATTGTATCGGGTGTTCTACGCTTGTGCCAGCCAGGCCATCGTGATAACCTAGGAAGCACAGCAGATGGTGCACTCCATGATTAGAAAGCCCACAATATTTACATGTTTATGTATTTATTTAATCAATAATGTTTCTCATCAAGCGTTAGAACAAGTGATATCATTAGGGGTTTTTTTTAGGAAAGCTAAATAATTCCTAAAATGTCATAAACCCCCCTAAATTATTTGGTGTTGTTTTTAAAAAGTAAAAAAAAAAATGGTTAGAAATTATTGCAGACAAATTTAAATTTATATACTCGGGATGTGAGTTTTAATTATCAAACTACCTGTCACTATTTACTTAAATATAACTATAAATCTGTCAAGTTTCCCTTTACTTCATAGTTTAAGGTGTATTATATCTGGTTCAAGTAGAATTATCATTAGTGGATAATAATCAAAACAATACATTATTATTATAATAATTAATATTATTAGTAGTATTAGTATTAGTAGTGTATCTACTGGGGATTTAGCTTCTCCTGTCTTTATATACTAGTGACACATCTGTTTGGAACTTTAATCAAGGCTCCTTGAATGCAACATAGTTACAGTATGTGCTACAGCAGGGGTGCCCATTACGTCGATCGCGAGCTACCAGTCGACCGCCAGCCAGGCTTTTAAAAAAAATAGACCTAAAAATTAGTGATAATCAATCTTCACCAAGACGTCACTTAAATGACATTTACGGTACCGGAGGGTCTTGTGAGATGACGCTGGCTGCTGCAAGATCATTATTATTAAAAATGACCGAGAGGAAGGCGAGAAACACTTTTTATTTCAACAGACTCTTCAAAACTCTAAAGGCCGACTGCACATTTCCTATCTTCACAATAAAAGCCCTGCTTCATGCTGCCTGCGCTAACTAAATACAGAGTCTCGGAAAACTGGCGTGCACAAGCGATCCCTCAGAAATATGGCGTGCACATTACTTGTGCACACCAGCTTTCCGAGACTCTTATTTTGATAGCGCAGGCAGCATGAAGCAGGGCTTTTATTGTGAAGATAGGAAATGTGCAGTCGGCCTTTAGAGTTTTGACGGAGGGGACGGCGCGAAAGTCTGTTGAAATAAAAAGTGTTTCTCGCCTTCCTCTGTCATTTTTTCATGATAATGTACTGGCAGCAGCCAGCGTCATCTCACAAGACCCTCGGGTGCCGTGAATGTCAATCAAGCAAGCTACGGAATTTGCCGCCAATGTTTTTCTTGTAAAGTGTATGGAAGCTGGATGAATTAGATGCCAAAAACCAACCACTTTCATGTGGTATTGTACAGAAAGCACAACTTTTTTTCTCCTCCATTTGAAAATGTGGGCGTTATCATCATTACTGTCTGATTCCAATCAATGCAAGTCATCAGAATCAGGTAATACACCAACTTATATTCTTGTCTTCGTGAAAGAAAGACATCTATATGTGTTACACATGCTTGTATTATCATTAAACACATTTAACTTGTTTACAAAAATGTCACTTTCATAAATAAATAAATATAAATGATATATATAAATGAGGTAGATCCCCTCGAGTTGGTCAGTTGAAAAGTAGCTCGCCTGCAGAAAAAGTGTGGGCACCCCTGTGCTACAGTATAACATTGAAACTTTAATCAATCAAATCACAAGTGTCCCAAAGGGCTGCACAAGCCAGAGCGACATCCTCGGCTCAGATCCCACATCAGCACTGCAAAAAGTCAGTGTTCAAAAAGAAGGAAAACAATTACAAAATTGAGGGGTATTTTACTTGAACAATGCAAAATGTTCTGACAATAGAACAAGAAAATTGGGCTTGTCAGGACTTTCCAAAACAAGTAAAATTAGCTAACCTCAATGAACCCCAAAATACCTTAAAATAAGTATATTCTTTCTAATAAAAAGTGCACTTTTCTTGGTATAAGTAAATGTTAGTGCCATTATCTTGACATAATGATTTGCGCTAGGCATCGGGGAAAAAATGGATGGATGGTTACTTGAAGTAAGTAATGATTACTTTAAAAAAGCAGTTTTATACTTGTGTGTGTTCATAATACAGCTTTGCAACAGTTGATATTCTAGTTTCAAGCATGTTTTACTCAATATAGGTCATCAAATATCAGCAACAAGCTGTAATAACTTACTGAGATTATCTAGGACCAAAACCCTTAAAACAAGTAAAACACTCTAACATAAAATCTGCTTCGTGAGAAGAATCATCTTATAAGATAGAAAATAAGAAATTTAACCCTTATTTGAGATATTTAATCTTAATAGATTTCAGTTTTTGTAGTGAGGGCAAAGAAAAACTTAACCCAATGGGACAATGAGAAACCTTGGAGGAGACCGCAGATGTGGGCGACCTGTGCAATGGACCTCCAGCATAATATTGTGAGAGTCCAGTCCATAGTGGATCTAACATAATAGTATGAGTCCAATCCCTAGTGGGGCCAGCAGGGGACCATCTTGAGTGGAAACAGGTCAGCAGTGCAGAGACGTCCCCAACCGATGCGAACTTCAACATCATTTTGTCAGATGCTGTTACGAATAAATGTATTATATTCCAAAATGTTGGTGCTGTGTGTGTGAATACATAAATGTGAGCGTAGACCAGGGGTGTCAAACTCAAATACAGAGTGGGCCAAAATTTAAAACTGAACAAAGCCGCGGGCCAAGGTTGAACAAATTAACCTTTTAATGGGAACCCAAACAAGTGTTGCGTTGAATATTGAACAAGCAAGGCTTATATAACTTTAGTGACATGCAAAATCAAGTTTCAAATAATAATAAAAATTATAAAAAAAATATCAATGGCATATCAAATAAAATTTAAATAAAAATTGAATGCCTCTTTTCTATTTGCAGCCTTCTGAGGTAAATATCAAAATAAACTTTTTCCACAGGCTAATAATACATTCGAAAATAAAATAACAATAATGAATGAATCAAACATTCAAGTCTTGAAGTAGCAAGAGAAAGTGCATGAATACATTGTTAATCATTGCTCAGTTTGCTACACTGATTTGCTTTACCACTGAATATGGAACAAGCAATACTTATATAACTTAATAGTGCAAAATCAACTTTAAAAATACAAACAAAAAAACATCAAGGGTAAAATAAATACAGTTTAAATAAAACATTTAATGCCTCTTTTCTATTTGCAGCCTTCTGAGGTAAATATCAACATTACATTTTTCCACAGGCTAATACATCTTAAAATAAAATAATGCGATGAGTGGGGTTGGGGGTGTGAGGTGGGGTTAGGTGGTAGCGGGGGGTGCATGTTGTAGTGTCCCGGAAGAGTTAGTGCTGCAAGGGGTTGTGGGTATTTGTTCTGTTGTGTCTATGTTGTGTTACGGTGCGGATGTTCTCCCGAAATGTGTTTGTCATTCTTGTTTGGTGTGGGTTCACAGTGCGGCGCATATTTTTAACAGTGTTAAAGTTGTTTATACCGCCACCCTCAGTCTGACCTGTATGGCTGTTGAGCAAGTATGGACGGCATTCACTTAAGTGTGTGTATAAGTCGCACCTTAAAACTCATCTGTATACTCTAGCCTTTAAATAGACCTCCTTTTTAGACCAGTTGATCTGCCGCTTCTTTTCTTTCTCCTATGTCCCCCCCTCACTTGTGGAGGGGGTCCGGTCCGATGACCATGGATGAAGTACTTGCTGTCCAGAGTCGAGACCCAGGATGGACCGCTCGTCGGGACCCCGGATGGACCGCTCGCCTGTATCGATTGGGGACATCTCTACGCTGCTGATCCGCCTCCGCTTGAGATGGTTTCCTGTGGACGGGACTCTCGCTGCTGTCTTGGATCCGCTTTGAACTGAACTCTCACGGCTGTGTTGGAGCCACTAGGGATTGAACTTTCACAGTATCATGTTAGACCCGCTCGACATCCATTGCTTTCGGTCCCCTAGGGGGGGGGTTGCCCACATCTGAGGTCCTCTCCAAGGTTTCTCATAGTCAGCATTGTCACTGGCGTACCACTGGATGTGAATTCTCCCTGCCCACAAGTGTGAGTTTTCCTTGCCCTTTTATGGGTTCTTCTGAGGATGTTGTAGTCGTAATGATTTGTGCAGTCCTTTGAGACATTTGTGATTTGGGGCTATATAAATAAACATTGATTGATTGATTGATATATTATATGACTTGTTTGTATTGAGGAAAAGCGGACTGACAACATATTGTAGACAACGCTAAAGGCAGTGCCTTTTAGGCATGCCCCCAATACTGTTGTCCCGGTGGAAATCTGGAGAAATTCAGGAGAATAGTTGGAAAATCCGGAGTGTTGGCAAGTATGAGTGTTAGCGGCGAATGCAGTGTTACAGCGGCTCTGCCGCTGTATAGTAACGGCGGGCCAGCTCTAATGTTAATTTGATATTGCCTCAATATTAATTTGATATTGCCTCAAGGGCCAAATTTGGCTCGCGGGCCAGAGTTTGACACTCATGGCATAGATGATGCTACATCTGTGTTGGTTGAACAGTGATGTATTCCATGCTGGGTTTAACGCCCCCTGGAAGAATGAACCATATTACATTTTTGCAAGGAGGTAGCCTTAGTGTTAAACGATCTTAATTTGATTCATACAAAACTTAACATTATATTTTATTCTTAACTTTTATGACGATTCAAATCTTTACAAAAGCTTCATGTTTTAAGAGTTGCGTGGATTTTTCTACTAAAAAAGGGTGCACGCGCAAATCCAGAAAATGTTGTACGCACAATGTTTCAGATATGTCCAATTGTGCACATGCAGTAATCTTAGCACGTTTCTTTTTACAACTCCAATCAACATGGAATTGAGCGCACATGTTGCAGTACACACCCCTTTTTGAATAAGCAAATTGTACAAACGCCGTTTCCATATGAGTTGGGAAACTGTGTTTGATGTAAATATAAACGGAATACAATGCTTTGAAAATCATTTTCAACACTTATTCAGTTGAATATGCTACATAGACAACATATTTGATGTTCAAACTGATAAACATTTTTTTTTTGCAAATAATCATTAACTGTAGAATTTGATGCCTGCAACACGTGACATAGAAGTTAGGAAAGGTGGCAATAAATACTGATAAAGTTGAGGAATGCTCATCAAACACTTATTTGGAACATCCCACAGGTGTGCAGGCTAATTGCGAACAGGTGGGTGCCATGATAGGTAATAAAAGCAGCTTCCATGAAATGCTAAGTAATTCACAAACAAGGATGTGGTGAGGGTCACCAATTTGTAAGCAAATTGTCGAACAGTTTTAGAACAACATTTCTCAACGAGCTATTGCAAGGAATTTAGGGATTATACCATCTACTGTCCGTAAAATCATCAAAAGGTCAGAAAATGTGGAGAAATCACTGCACGTAAGCGATGATATTACGGACTTTTGATCCCTCAGGTGGTACTGCATCAAAAACCGACATCAGTGTGTAAAGGATATCACCACATGGGCTCAGGAACACTTCATAAAACCATTGTCAGTTGGTTGCTACATCTGTAAGTGCAAGTTAAAACTCTGCTATGTAAAGCAAAACCCACTTATCAACAACACCAAGGAACGCCGCTGGCTTCACTGGGCCCGAGCTCATCTAAGATGGACTGATGCAAAGTGGAAAAGTGTTCTGTGGTCTGACGAGTCCACATTTTAAATTATATTTGGAAACTGTGGACGTGGTGTCCTCCGAAACAAAGAGGAAAATAACCACCCATATTGTTATAGGCGTAACGTTCACAAGCCAGCATCTGTGATGGTATGGGGGTGTATTAGTGCCCAAGGCATGGGTAACTTACACATCTGTGAAGGCACCATTAATTCTGAAAGGTCCATACAGGTTTTGGAGCAACATATGTTGTCATCCAAGCAACGTTATCATGGACGCCCCTGCTTATTTCAGCAAGACAATGCCAAGCCACGTGTTACAACAGTGTGGTTTCGTAATAAAAGAGTGTGTGTACTTTCCTGGCCCGCCTGCAGTCCAGACCTGTCTCCCATCAAAAATGTGTGGCACATTATGAAGCGTAAAATACGACAGCAGAGACCCCGGACTGTTGAACGACTGAAGCTCTACATAAAACAAGAATGTGAAAGAATTCCACTTTCAAAGTTTCAACAATTAGTTTCCTCAGTTCCCAAACGTTTATTGAGTGTTGTTAAAAGAAAAGGTGATGTAACACAGTGGTGAACATGCCCTTTCCCAACTACTTTGTTAATTATTATTTGCAAAAAAAATATTAAAAAATTATGCGTTTGAACATCAAATATCTTGTCTTTGTAGTGCATTCAACTGAATATGGGTTGAAAAGGATTTGAAAATCATTGTATACTGTTGATATTTACATCTAACACAATTTCCCAACTCATATGGAAACGGGGTTTGTATTTAAATTAGCCAAGATAGTCACGGCAATGATACTGAAACTTTAGAAGAGGTGGGAGCACATGTGGGTGACCTTTCCGTGCAAGATAAATATAATGTATGCAATTTGCAAGAAAATGTGTTCTTAGTCATACAGTAGAAGCCTGCTTGCAGCCAGATTATTTTTTTGTAAAAAATGATGTAAATTTCAGTTTGAAATCTTTTAAATTTCAACATGACAGCATATCCAAAAGGATACAACAAATGTTGACTCGTGTTTAGATATGACAGGGTAGGATAATTGTCTTTGTATTTGCAACTCAACACAACTTTGTTGAGCAATCCTACTTTACAGCAGCATCTTGGTTTTGGCAGGTTAATAGTTATACTAGTTAAATGACAATGAATAAATGACAGTAATATGGCAGTGAAGGATGAATAAGTAGTTAAATAGCAGTGCATAAATAAATGGTTAAGTGGCAGGGAAGAGATAAACAGTTAAATAACAATGGATATATAAACAGTTGAATTGCAATGAGTACTTAACTTAATCAGTCTTAACTTATTCACTTTAACATTTAAAGTGCAGTTAATTAATTAACAGCGCTGGCGGTATGGGTAAGTTTACAGAGCAGTGAATAAAATAGTTATTGCACATAGTACTGGACAGCATTGGGTCATTATTGCACAGTGTGTTATTGCACATATGTCTTCTCACAAGGGGGGAAGAGGATGGGAGGGATGTTTTGGGTTGAGGAGTTCCACAGATCCGAAAAAGAAGCTGTTTTCTAGTCTATTTGTCCACGTGCAGATGGTCCTGAGTCTGCCTGAAGAGATGGTGGTGAAGATGGGGTGTCCCTTTTAATATTTAAAGGGGAATTTCACTTTTTTGGAATTTCGGCCATCGTTTACAATCATTATGAAAGACCTGGCAATGGATTTTTTTTTTTTTTTTTTGTATTCTAAATATTGAATTTTTTTTTTTGTATTCTAAATATTGAATAAAAGCGATCAAAAGTCTGCTTATGGGAGCCGTGCAATTCAGCCCTTAAAGAGACATCCAATAACCTCCATACATTTGAATAACGGATAATGATCCATTTTTCGATTTTTGTTTTTTATCAAACTAAAAAACAAGGCTAATTGATTTTTATGTTAGGTCTGTGTACCTTCCGTTCATTCTATTTCCAATTCTGAAAAGCAAATCGAAAAATAAAATGATAGCCGTTTTTCGATTTTTATTATATACAGCAGATTTTAACGCAAACAAAAAGGGTTTGAATGTCATTTAAATAGTGCCAGACCATTGGATTGTTGTGCTGTTTTCCTTTTATGGATCCAGATAAACACAAACATTGTGTGGTTATCTGGAAGCAGTATTTTAGCTTTTCCTTTAGTTCAAGGTTCAAGGTTCAACTTTAAATTTCCCTGCTGGGAAATTTGTCTTGGGCACAGTGCATCATTGCTTTCTTAACATACAGTTGTGATCAAAATTATTCAACCCCCACACAATTTTGGTGTTTTAGCAAGTTGGACATTTATTCCTTATTTTGTTTATAGTCATATCAAATAAAGATGTGTCAAATAGACAAATGCAACTTAAATTGTAACACTGTATTTTACAAAATACCAAAAAAGGACATTTTTCTTAATATCTCATTGACAAAATTATTCAACCCCTTGAAGATCATAACTCTTAAGAACAGAATTTGAACAAGGTCTTTTCAATCGGGTGTTAAAAACACCTGTAGATGTGATTAGAACCATAACGAGCAACAATTAAACTGATTGAAAAAGACTGTGACGCTCAGCTTCTTGTAGATGGTCAATGGTGTATTTGCAACATGGTGAAGTCCAGGGAGTGGTCAAAGAAGTCAAGAGAGGAGGTAATTTCCCTTCATAAGAAAGGATATGGATATAAGACAATAGCAAAGACATTACACATTCCAAGAAACACAGTTGGAAGTATAATTTGCAAGTTTAAAGCTAAAGGCACAGTGGAAACACAACCTGGGCGTGGTAGAAAGAGGATGCTGTGTGCAACTGCTGTCCGGTATTTGAAGCGTACAGTGGTGAAAAACCGCCGGGTAACAGCTGAGGAACTACAACAGGACATTGCAGAGGGGGGAACGCAGGTTTCGTCCCAGACAATAAGGCGCGCACTACGAGATGAAGGCCTCCATGCCAGAACTTCCAGGTGCACCCCACTTCTGACTACCAGGCACAAGAAAAATAGACTCCAGTATGCCAAGAATCATCTGGACAAACCCCAAAGGTTTTGGGAAACTGTTCTATGGAGTGATGAGACAAAACTGGAACTCTTTTGGCCTATGAATCAACGTTATGTCTGGAGGAGAAAAAATGAAGCTTGCAAAGAGAAGAACACCTTGCCTACTGTTAAGCATGGTGGGGGGTCAATCATGCTCTGGGGCTGTTTCTCTGCGTCAGGTACTGGGAATCTCCAGCGCGTTCAAGGCATTATGAATTCTATTTCCTACCAGGATATATTAGCTGCAAATGTCATGAAGTCAGTGACGAAGCAGAGGCTTGGGAGACGTTGGACCTTCCAACAGGACAACGATCCTAAGCATAGCTTTGATTGATTGATTGATTGATTGATTGATTGATTGATACTTTTATTAGTAGATTGCACAGTACAGTACATATTCCGTACAATTGACCACTAAATGGTAACACCCGAATACGTTTTTCAACTTGTTTAAGTCGGGGTCCACGTTAATCAATTCATGGTACAAATATATACTATCAACATAATACAGTCATCACACAAGTTAATCATCATAGTATATACATTGAATTATTTACATTATTTACAATCCGGGGGCTGGGATGAGGAGCTTTGGTTGATATCAGTACTTCAGTCATCAACAATTGCATCAACAGAGAAATGGATATTGAAACAGTGTAGGTCTTATTTAGTAGGATATGTACAGCCAGCAGAGAACATAGTGAGTTCAGATAGCATAAGAACAAGTATATACATTAGAAGTACATTTGAGTTGTTTATAATCCGGGGAGATGGGATGTGAATGGAGGAGGGTATTAGTAAAGTGTTGAAGTTGCCTGGAGGTGTTGTTTTAGAGCGGTTTTGAAGGAATATAGAGATGCACTTACTTTTATACCTGTTGGGAGTGCATTCCACATTGATGTGGAATAGAAAGAGAATGAGTTAAGACCTTTGTTAGATCAAAATCTGGGTTTAACGTGGTTTGTGGAGCTCCCCCTGGTGTTGTGGTTATGGCGGTCATTTACGTTAAGGAAATAGTTTGACATGTACTTCGGTATCAAGGAGGTGTAGCGGATTTTATAGACTAGGCTCAGTGCAAGTTGTTTTACTCTGTCCTCCACCCTGAGCCGCCCACTTTGGAGAAGTGGGTTGGATTGAGGTGTGATCTGGGGTGGAGGTCTAAAAGAGTGGTTGCAGAAGAAGGGCTGGAAGACTCTGGAGTGGCCTTCGCAGTCGCCAGACCTAAATCCTATAGAAAACCTGTGGTGGGACTTGAAGAAGGCAGTTGCAGCACGCAAGCCCAAGAATATGAATGAACTGGAGGCCTTTGCCCAAGAGGAATGGGCTAAAATACCTGTTGTGTCCAGTTATGTATCACGTTTGAAGGATGTAATTACTGCCAAAGGATGTTCTACTAAGTACTAAAGATGCATGTAACTAGGGGGTTAAATAATTTTGTCAATGAGATATTGAGAAAATAGTCCTTTTTTGGTATTTTGTAAAATACAATGTTACAATTTAAGTTGCATTTGTCTATTTGACACATCTTTATTTGATATGACTATAAACAAAATACGGAATAAATGTCCAACTTGCTAAAACACCAAAATTGTGTGGGGGTTGAATAATTTTGATCACAACTGTAAACAAAAATAACAGAATAAAAACACAAGCACAGACACAACCACAACCAGACAACTAACATTTAAACATCAGAAAATGGGGCTTGATAGACTTAGGTGGCACTTTGATGAAGGCATAAAATCTACAGTATGGAGATAAAGATAAAGGACCAGTGTGCATTGCACTAGAGCTCATGGAAAAAGTACTGTGTGCTAAAGTGCTCAGTTCTACAGTGCTATGTGCTAAAGTGCTAAAAAAAACTGCTAACCTATGTATTAACATTCTATTGCACATTGTTAGTCAGCTTAATGGAGGCTGGCACAAGTGATAATTTAAGGCGGTTAGATTTGCATAGTAGTCTTCTCCCTGATGGCAAGGAAAAGTGGGTGTTGTGAATTGGAAATAATTTTCTTAGTTGTCCAACTTTTGTTTAAGAAATGAAAATAGAAAAAAAACGTCCCGAAATTATTTTTTTGATTTGGATTTAAAAAATGGAAATAGCATGTACGAAGGTACACGGACCTAAAATACTGATTCCGGTTCAATGTGTCATCACACTGATAGTCACACATTTTTGCATTTTGGATGAACGCGTATTCGATATTTGTGTTTATCTCAGAAATGAAAAATCCTTGAAAGGAAAAACAGCACAAAATCCAATTTGATGGCAATATTTTAATGAAAATAAACCCTGCCATATATTATAAATATCGAAAAAACGGCCTTGATTTAGTTTTTTGATTGGCATTTCAGAATTGGAAATAGAATGAACGGATGGCCATAACGTACGCAGACCATATTTGATACCTAAACAAGTTTTTATTCTTTACTATCTATTTAGTATTTTGTTCAATCCCAGATTGGCTATGAACCAAAGTTTGTTGGCGTTGTAGATACTGTGTCATGACGCGGTTTGTTTTCCCGTGGTGCAAAGCGATTGGACCGGACACGACGTGAAGGTAGTGACATTTTAATTTTATTCAAAACAAGGAACAAACGAAAAGCGCTTACAGAGGAGGTATAAAAACTTGACTATGAAAACTAGCACTATGGCATGAATAACAAAAAAACTTATTTTGAACGAGATATGGGCTTGGATCATCGGCATAGAACAGGGGTCACCAACCTTTTTGAAACCAAGAGCTACTTCTTGGGTACTGAATAAAGCGAAGGGCTACCAGTTTGATACACACTTTAATAAATTGCCAGAAATAGCCAATTTGCTCAATTTACCTTTAATAAATAAATCTATATATATAAAAAAAAAAGGGTATTTCTGTCTGTCATTCCGTCGTACATTTTTTTTCCTTAATGTAGAGAATAAATGAAGACAAAAACACTTAATTGAACGGTTTTGAAAAGGAGAAAACACGAAAAAAATGAAAATTTAATTTTGAAACATAGTTTATCTTCAATTTCGACTCTTTAAAATTAAAGAATCAACTGAAAAAAAGAAGAGAAAAACTAGCTAATTTGAAGCTTTTTGAAAAAATTAAAAATAATAATTTATGGAACATCATTAGTAATTTTTCCTGATTAAGATTAATTTTACAATTTTGATGACATGTTTTAAATAGGTTAAAATCCAATTTGCACTTTATTAGAATATATAACTAATTGGACAAAGCTATATTTCTAACAAAGATAAATCATTATTTCTTCTAGATTTTCCAGAACAAAAATTTTTAAAGAAATTCAAAAGACTTTGAAATAAGATTTAAATTAGATTCTACAGATTTTCTAGATTTTCCAGAATATTTTTTTTTATTTTAATCATAAGTTTGAAGAAATATTTCACAAATATTCTTTGTCGAAAAAATAGTAGCTAGAATGAAGAATTAAATTAAAATGTATTTATTATTCTTTACAATAAAAAAATTAATTTACTTCAACATTGATTTAAATAGTCAGGAAAGAAGAGGAAGGAATTTAAAATGTAAAAAGGTATATGTGTTTGAAAATCCTAAAATCATATTTAAGGTTGTATTTTTTCTCTAAAATTGTCTTTCTGAAAGTTATAAGATGCAAAGTAAAACAATAAATGAATTTATTTAAACAAGTGAATACCAAATCTTTAAAGTATGTTCTTGGATTTTCAAATTCTATTTGAGTTTTGTCTCTCTTAGAATTAAAAATGTCAAGCAAAGCGAGACCAGCTTGCTAGTAAATAAATACAATTTAAAAAAATAGAGTCAGCTCACTGGTAAGTGCTGCTATTTGAGCTATTTTTAGAACAGGCCAGCGGGCTACTCATCTGGTCCTTATGGGCTACCTGGTGCCCGCGGGCACCGCGTTGGTGACCCCTGGCATAGAGCAAGGGTGCGTAGAGGGTGGTAGAGGGTGATCGAGGGTGCGTGAGTCGAAACAAATCAGGTGCGTGACATGACAGGTGAAACTAATGGGTAACCATGGAAACAAGACAAGGGAGTGAAAAAGCAGGGACTAAAAAAGAGTCCAAAAACCAAACAGGACATAACTTGAAGGGGAACATTATCACCAGACCTATGTAAGCGTCAATATATACCTTGATGGTGCAGAAAAAAGACCATATATTTTTTTAACCGATTTCCCAACTCTAAATGGGTGAATTTTGGCGAATTAAACGCCTTTCTGTTTATCGGTCTGGAGGGGATGACGTCAGAATGTGACGTCACCGAGGTAATACAGCCGCCATTTTAATTTTCAACACATTGTAAACATTGGGTCTCAGCTCTGTTATTTTCCGTCTTTTCTACTATTTTCGGAACCTTGCAGACATCATGCCTCGTCGGTGTGTTGTCGGAGGGTGTAACAACACAAACAGGGAGGGATTCAAGTTGCACCACTGGCCCGAAGATGCGAAAGTGTCTGCCGCAAGACCCCCGTTGTATGTACCAAAGTGTCTCCACATTTTACCGGCGATGACAGACATGGCCCAGAGATGTATGGATAACCTGCAGATGCATTTGCAACGATAAATTCAACGAAATCACAAAGCTGAGTTTTGTTGATGTTGACTTATGTGCTAATCAGACATATTTGGTCGCGGCGTGACTGCCAGTTAATCGATGCTAACATGCTACGCTAATCGACGCTAACATGCTATCTACCGGCGGTGCTAAAGCAGACGTGGCACAGAGATGTATGGATAACCTGTAGATGCATTTGCAATGATAAATCCAACAAAATCACAAAGGTGAGTTTTGTTGATGTTGACTTATGTGCTAATCAGACATATTTGGTCGCGGCGTGACTGCCAGTTAATCGATGCTAACATTCCACGCTAATTGGCGCTAACATGCTATTTACCGGCGGTGCTAAAGCAGACGTGGCAAAGAGATGTATCGATAACCTGTAGATGCATTTGTAACAATAAAGTCACAGTAATCACAGAGGTGAGTTTTGTTGATGTTGACTGCCTGCTAATCGATGCTAACATGCTATGCTAATCGATGCTAACATGCTATTCACCGGCGGTGCTAAAGCAGACATGGCACAGAGATGTATGGATAACCTGCAGATGCATTTGCAACTATATTATGTTTCCTTCCACCCATATTTAATGCGAAAAAACACTTACCAATCAACGGATTTAAGTTGCGCCAGTGTCACAAGATGCGAAAGTCCTGATCGTTTGGTTTGATTGATTGATTGATTGATACTTTTATTAGTAGATTGCACAGTACAGTACATATTCCGTACAATTGACCACTAAATGGTAACACCCGAATAAGTTTTTCAACTTGTTTAAGTCGGGGTCCACGTTAATCAATTCATGGTACAAATATATACTATCAACATAATACAGTCATCACACAAGTTAATCATCATAGTATGTACATTGAATTATTTACATTATTTACAATCCGGGGGGTGGGATGAGGAGCTTTGGTTGATATCAGAACTTCAGTCATCAACAATTGCATCAACAGAGAAATGTGGACATTGAAACAGTGTAGGTCTTATTTAGTAGGATATGTACAGCCAGCAGAGAACATAGTGAGTTCAGATAGCATAAGAACAAGTATATACATTAGAAGTACATTTGAGTTGTTTATAATCCGGGGAGATGGGATGTGAATGGAGGAGGGTATTAGTAAAGTGTTGAAGTTGCCTGGAGGTGTTGTTTTAGAGCGGTTTTGAAGGAATGGTCCGCACATTTTACCGGCGATGCTAACGCAGCTATTCGGCCATGCTATGGCTATGAATAGCGTCAATAGCTATTCGCTCAATAGCTTCAGTTTCTTCTTCAATACTTTCATACTTCAACCATCCGTTTCAATACATGCGTAATCTGTTGAATCGCTTAAGCCGCTGAAATTGGAGTCCGAATCCGAGCTAATGTCACTATATCTTGCTGTGCTATTCGCCATTGTTTGTTTACATTGGCAACACTCTATGACGGTACAGGGAAACGGATAGTGGCATCGCGAATAGCGAAAATCAAGCACTTTAAAGCTTTTTTTAGGCATATTCGGAGACCGGTAAAATTTTGAAAAAACTTCAAAAAATACAACATGTCACTGGGAACTGATTTTTATTGTTTTTAACCCTTCTGAAATTGTGATAATGTTCCCCTTTAAACAAAACATGATCCCAAACATGACACACTGTTGTGTTTTTTTAACTGCACCACTTTCTTCCTCAGAAGGTGTTTTGTCCGGGGGATTATTTGTGAGATGTGCAATTTTAGAATGTGCTTGTTCTATCTTTGGCCATGTAAAAACCAAGAGAACAATTTGAAGTAATTTTTTTTTGGAAGTTACCAGGTTTCCTTCATGCGACCCCTGAGCTAAAATGGGTTTGACACCCCTGGCATAGATTGTTGATGCCACGGGCTAATCACCCACTATTTTATCATGTGTTTTGTCACTGATGGTTTTAACAACTCAATGATTCAGTGTGCATGTTAGTGATTAAAAATGAACAAAAAAAAATGAAGCAAATAATTGCAGTTATCTTATTGTGCTGTGAAAAGCTTTACTCAGCTATGGCAGTTGCAAAAAGCCTCACACACGGTTTGGCTTAATTATGTGAGAGCAATGCACAATGTCTGAATTTATTCATGAAAAGTCTAGTCTGTATGTCGTTGTCTCATTTGCCAGGCTATGAAATAAAGACAAAGGCACTTAAGCAGCAGTACATACATCATTACATGGTAAACAAAAGCCTTTAGTACACCAAGGTCATAAAAATAATCAATCCATAAAAACAATTCTGTCAACGTTGTTCCCGTACATTGTAAATTAGGTGGATGCTCTGTGTTTCGACACACATTCCATTAATATTCATCTTTTACTTCAAAGCCTCTGAAGCAAATGACAAAAAGAACATCTACAGAATCAGTTTACTCATTCAATAGATAATACCATGAATTGATTAACGTGGACCCCGACTTAAACAACTTGAAAAACGTATTCGGGTGTTACCATTTAGTGGTCAATTGTACGGAATATGTACTGTACTGTGCAATCTACTAATAAAAGTATCAATCAATCAATCAATACCACCAGAAAGAGAGCCAGCCAATGGTAAAAAAAAGTATTATGACGGCGTGACGATGGAAAATGAAGCCCCTCGGACAAATAACAGAAAGGGATGCCCAGTGATGGCTGAGCTGCAGCTTGGCATGGTTCAGTATTTTCACAGATGTGTCTGGTATAAGGACCATCTCTGGAGGTCAGCCACCTCCATCAATCCATCTTCTTCCGCTTATCCGAGGTCGAGTCGCGGGGGCAGCAGCCTAGGCAGGGAAGCCCAGACTTCCCTCTCCCCAGCAAATTCGTCCACCTCTTCCCGGGGTGTCCCGAGGCGTTCCCAGGCCAGCCGGGAGACATAGTCTTCCCAACGTGTCCTGGGTCTTCCCTGTGGCCTCCTGCCGGTCGGACGTGCCCGCAGAAAACCTCCCTAGGGAGGCTTTCGGGTGGCATCCTGACCAGATGCCCGAACCCACCTCATCTCGCTCTTCTCGTTGTGGAGGAGCAGAGGTTTTACGTTGAGCTCCTCCCAGATGGCAGAGCTTCTCACCCTATCTCTAAGGGAGAGCCCCGCCACCCAGCGGAGGAAGCTCATTTCAGCCGCTAGTACCCGTGATCTTGTCCTTTCGGTCATAACCCAAAAGCTCATGACCATAGGTGAGGATGGGAACGTAGATCGACCGGTAAATTGAGAGCGTTGCCTTCTGGCTCAGCTCCTTCTTCGACACAATGGATCGATACAGAGTCCGCATTACTGAAGACGCCGCCTGTCGATCTTACGATCCACTCTTCCCTCACTCATGAACAAGACTACGGGGTACTTGGGGCAGCGTCTCCTCCCCAACCCGGGGATGGCACTCCACCCTTTTCCGGGCGAGAACCATGGACTCCGACTTGGAGGTGCTGATTCTCATCCCAGTCACTTGACACTCGGCTCGAACCGATCCAGTGAGAGCTGAATATCCTGGCCAGATGAAGCCATCAGGACAACATCATCTGCAAAATTCAGAGACCTAATCCTGCAGCCACCAAACCGCATTGACTGCTCCAAGAAATTCTGTCCATAAAAGTTATGAACAGAATGGGTGACAAAGGACAGCCTTGGCGGAGTCCAACCCTCACTGGAAACGTGTCCGACTTACTGCCGGCAATGCGGACCAAACTCTGACACTGATCGTATAGGGAGCGGACCGCCACAATAAGACAGTCCGATACCCCATACTCTCTGAGCACTCCCCACAGGACTTCCCAAGGGACACGGTCGAAGGCCTTCTCCAAGTCCACAAAGCATCTGTAGACTGGTTGGGCAATCTCCCATGCACCCTCAAGGGCTCTGCCGACAGTATAGAGCTGGTCCACAGTTCCGCGACCAGGACGAAAACCACAATGTTCCTCCTGAATCCGAGGTTCGAGGGTGAGAGTTGAGGTGCCGGACACACCTGGCATGACCAAACGCATTGTAAAGGTCTGCTGGGAACGTCTGGCAGTCTCCTGTCAGAGAGAGGTCGGCCCCCTTTCCAACCAAAGTGTGTTTACCATGAATTTATTTACGTACGTGGACCCCGACTTAAACAAGTTGAAAAACTTATTCGGGTGTTACCATTTAGTGGTCAATTGTACGGAATATGTGCTAAACTGTGCAATCTACTAATACAAGTTTGAATTAATCAATCAATCATTACTAGGGTTGTCCCGATACCAATAATTTAGTACCGGTACCGAAGTGTAAATCGATACTTGGCTTTTTTTAACAGAAAATCTTACACTAAAACTGGAAACGACAACAAGTCATTCCTCTTATATTACCAACATTACTGGGCAGAGCAAGTGTTTACCAGAATATAACAAGGACAATTGTTTACCTTCACTTTATGTTGGTTTGGTCCACAATGGAAACAAGCCTTCTGGCTGTTTGTGCCATCCATTTGCCTTTTGAAAGCATTACTTTTTAAGATGTCAATAAACTTCTCAATCAATCAATCAATGTTGGTGGTGTTTTAACAGAACGGTGACACATAGGGAAAACAAAAAACAGAAAATATTTGGTTTTAAAGGGGAACATTGTCACAATTTCAAAAGGGTTAAAAACAATAAAAATCAGTTCCCCAGTGGTTTGTTGTATTTTTTGAATTTTTTTTCAAAATTTTACCGGTCTCGGAATATCCGTAAAAAAAGCTTTAAAGTGCTTGATTTTCGCTATTTGCGTTGCAACTATCCATTTTCCTGTGACGTCATTGAGTGCTGCCAATGTAAACAAACAATGGCGAATACCACAGCAAGATATAGCGACATTAGCTCGGATTCAGACTCAGGTTTTCAGCGGCTTAAGCGATTCAACAGATTACGCATGTATTGCAACGGATGGTTGGAGTATGAAAGTATTGAAGAAGAAACTGAAGCTATTGAGCAAATAGCTATTTACGCTATTCATAGCCATAGCATGGCTGAATAGCTGCGTTAGCATCGCCGGTAAAATGTGCGGACCAAACGATCAGGACTTTCGCATCTCGTGACACTGGAGCAACTTAAATCAATCGGTTGGTAAGTGTTTTTTTCGCATTAAATGTGGGTGGAAGGAAACGTAATATGGTTGCAAATGCATCTGCAGGTTATCCATACATCTCTGTGCCATGTCTGCTTTAGCACCGCCGGTAAATAGCATGTTAGCATCGATTAGCATAGCATGTTAGCATCGATTAGCTGGCAGTCAACATCAACAAAACTCACTTTTGTGATTTTGTTGACTTAATCGTTGCAAATGCATCTGCAGGTTATCCATACATCTCTGTGCCATGTCTGCTTTAGCACCGCCGGTAAATAGCATGTTAGCGTCGATTAGCGTAGCATGTTAGCATCGATTAGCTGGCAGTCACGCCGCAACCAAATATGTCTGATTAGCACATAAGTCAACATCAACAAAACTCACATTTGTGATTTCGTTGACTTTATCGTTGCAAATGCATCTGCAGGTTATCCATACATCTCTGGGCCATGTCTGTCATCGCCGGTAAAATGTGGAGACACTTTGGTACATTCAATGGGGGTCTGGCGGCAGACACTTTCGCATCTTCGGGCCAGTGGTGCAACTTGAATCCCTACCTGTTAGTGTTGTTACACCCGCCGACAACACACCGACGAGGCATGATGTCTCCAAGGTTCCAAAAAAGAGTCGAAAAAACGGAAAATAACAGAGCTGAGACCCGGTGTTTGTAATGTGTTGAAATTCAAAATGGCGGCTGTATTACCTCGGCGACGTCACGTTCTGACGTCATCGCCTCCAGACCGATAAACAGAAAGGCGTTTAATTCGCCAAAATTCACCCATTTAGAGTTCGGAAATCGGTTAAAAATATATATGGTCTTTTTTCTGCACCATCAAGGTATATATTGACGTTTACATAGGTCTGGTGATAATGTTCCCCTTTAACAGTCAATATAAAAAGGGCTTTTGACACATCAGTGATGAGAACAGACTTCTTAAGAAGCTAATTGTGAGTGAAATGATCACGCTCTACTTCTTTTAAGTCTAAACATAATTACTTCTACCAAACACAAATTAACTAAACAATCAACTTGGTTACTTCCTGGGAATCAAACCAATCTCAACAATAATGGTGCCCAGTTTTTTTTAAAATGCCACAGAATGAGGTGGCATAAAAAGAGACACTTTTCCTAGCCTCTATGTTAAAGCTTTGTGGGAAATGTTTAATTTATTGTCAAACGCAATACCCTACTTCGTATGAAGTTGTGCATTTAGAGGAGAGTGAGAGAGTCCTTAATATTTAAAGAGCATAAAGTAATTATCTTTCCTTGATGCATCCAGGGCTTCATTTGAGTAAACACGGCAAAGTACTCCGGGGCTGAAAACCGAGTTGCTGCTATGATCTTTAACTAACCTTCTTCCTATGACTTCTGCAATATCAGCCCTTTCAACTTCTCACAGCTGCACTAAAATGATTATCATTAACCTTCTGTTTTTTTTTCTGAAACTCACTGTGCTGTTTAGAAAGAATGTAGGTCATAACCTTTTTTTCAAAAAAAACATTGCTGGCTGGCTACTTAAATGGGATTTTTGATTCAAAGACGTGTGGAGGTTTCAAGATTAGTATCTTGATTGAATAGCTGGGATAATTCAATATATTACACAGTAGTAACGTTGTAACAATGGCGGAATTTCAATAATTGATACTGATACTTTTATATTTCTACGAGTCATGATACATATTTAATACCACACTATGAACCCTGCCGCTTATTAAACTGTGTGGTTAATTTAAGGATTTTTTTCTTGCTAATGACCGTGTTTTGTATTCAACACATTTTTTTCATAAAACATCGACAGACACTAAAAAGGTGTGTTATTTTTGGTGCTATAGCGCCATCTTTTGGAGAAATATTCATCCGTAGCGGTTTTGCTTGAAAGTATTCTTCATACATTATCCCAAGCAAAGTTCGTAAGTTTTACATCCATCCATCCATTTTCTACCGCTTATTCCCTTTCGGGGTCGCGGGGGGCGCTGGCGCCTATCTCAGCTACAATCGGGCAGAAGGCGGGGTACACCCTGGACAAGTCGCCACCTCATCACAGGGCCAACACAGATAGACAGAAAACATTCACACTCACATTCACACACTAGGGCCAATTTAGTGTTGCCAATCAACCTATCCCCAGGTGCATGTTTTTGGAGGTGGGAGGAAGCCGGAGTACCCGGAGGGAACCCACGCATTCACGGGGAGAACATGCAAACTCCACACAGAAAGATCCCGAGCCTGGATTTGGACCCAGGACTGCAGGACCTTCGTATTGTGAGGCAGACGCACTAACCCCTCTGCCACCGTGAAGCCCGTAAGTTTTACAATATAACTAAAACAATTTATAGTTATTAAACAGTTCGAATTAGTTAACATGCTAGCAAGTATCCATGTTAGCATTATTTACTTACATTGGCATTTCTTTTGTATTGTTTCAGTTTTGTATATTCACCAAAACGTCACCTTGGAGTTATTGAGTCTGTTTAGCTGATTGGAGAGCTAGCCTTTGCAGCTCGTGGGTCCATGACAATAGCTTTTGTTTTGTTTGATAAGCCGTTTTACTGCCGTGTGACAGGCACAGTTTTGAAACAGTTAAGGTATCCAAATAAACTTTTACAAATATCTTTCATTCTGGTATGTTTGCGGTTTATAGTCTGGTGCAGCTAATATATGTAAACACAAGTATGTCTTCCAAAAAATTGTTGGTTTGCGGCTTGAATACCGATGCCCTTCATAGCCTGAAAAATACGGAATCCAAAATCAGTGTGCTTCAACATCTTTTTGCACATAATTAATATGTATGTACCAGCTTCTAAAAGGTAAAAATACATTTAAAAAAAAGTACAGCATTGACTTGTAGCCTGCCAGTAAATCAAAACATAATACTGTGCTTATAAACATATGATCATAAATTAGAATAGTTAACAATTCTACTTTAAAAAACAACAATGGTGTGAAGTCTTTAGATAACAAAAAATATATTTTTCTTCATCTTTTAATATTGTGTTGGCATGTAATTTGCAATGAAATAGGCTAACAAGAGGGCTACCTAAATAAAGCAGCTATCAATGTATTTATTTGTAGTTTAAAAAGGTTAGTGATTGTTTTTATTTATATTTCTTCAAATCAGACAATATCTTCGGCAATTGATGGAATTTTTTACCTGAACAAGTCACCTGACCACTGTGACTGTCGCCTGTCAGCTGTTTTTCATAGGCGTGGCAAACCAGACAGACCTGGCAAGTCTGCCTTGTTGGCAGAAAAATTCATAAAAACTATAACATTTAAAGGGGTACATTATCACCAGACCTATGTAAGCGTCAATATATACCTTGATGCTGCAGAAAAAAGATCATATGTTTTTTAACCGATTTCCGAACTATAAAAGGGTGAATTTGGTGATTGAAACGCCTTTCAATTGTTCGCTGTCGGAGCAGGGGGTGTATAATGTAGCCCGGAAGAGTCAGTGCTGCATGGGATTCTGGGTATTTGTTCAGTTGTGTTTATGTTGTGTTAAGGTGCGGATGTTCTCCCGAAATGTGTTTGTTATTCTTGTTTGGTGTGGGTTCAAAGTGTAGTGCATATTGTAAGAGTGTTATAGTTGATTAAACCGGCACCCTCAGTGTGACCTGTATGACTGTTGAACAAGTATGCATTGCAGTCACTTACATACTTAGTCAGGAGCCACATACAACATGCAAAGCAAATGGCAAGCAGTATGTACAGGTTGTAGAGGGCGGTAAGGACTGTGTCATCATAGCACGCCCTTGATATTGTACTCTTGGCGAAAATCAGCTTCAAGAAAATACTTATTCTGCAATCTGGAAGGCTCCCGAAAAAAGTGGGAGGGTGGGCAAGTGTGATGATGTCAAGCGGCATTCATATAAAACTCACGGGTGGCACTAACATTACATTTTCAAATTAAGGTGCGGGCCGCGTGTCCGAGACCCCTGGTCTATACATAGCACAAAGCAAAAAAAAAACAACACTGTATGCAATGTGGCTCCCATTGTTTTCTTTATTTTGTGAAACGGGTTAAAAATGGCTCTTTGAGTAGTAAAGGTTGCTGACCCCTGCACTAGAAAATTAACATAAGCAAAGAGAGGTAGCTAAGATAGAAGCGGTCAGGTAATAAACTGATATCATCTACAATGGATTAAAGACGTGATCGAATTCATGGTTAATTACCATGAACTATTAAGCGGTGCATGGTGCATGTAAATTGTATTGCGACATCATCACCATAGAGGCTTTGAAGTTACATTCTCATATCTTTAAAGGCCTACTAAAATGATATTTTCTTATTTAAACGGGGATAGCAGGTCCATTCTATGAGTCATACTTGATCATTTCGTGATATTGCCATATTTTTTGCTGAAAGGATTTAGTAGAGAACATCCACGATAAAGTTCGCAACTTTTGGTCGCTAACAGAAAAGCCTTGCCTGTACCAGAAGTCGCAGACGATAACGTCACCCGTTGATGGCTCCTCACGTCCTCACATTGTTTTTAATGGGAGCCTCCAACAAAAAGAGCTATTCGGACCGACAATTTCCAATTTCCCCAAATATTTGAGCGAGGTTGAAAGATTCGTGTTTGAGGATATTGATAGCGACGGATTAGAAAAAAAATAAAATAAATTTGAGTAAAAAAAACAACAAAAAAACGCGATTGCTTTGGACGGATTCAGATGTTTTTAGACACATTTACTAGAATAATTCTGGGAAATCCCTTATCTTTCTATTGTGTTGCTAGTGTTTTAGTGAGTTTAATAGTACCTGATAGTCGGAAGGGTGTATCCACGGGTGTGTTGACGCCAGTGTCTGATGGAAGTCGACGGCAGCTGTATGGACAGCACAAGTCCAGCTGATCTTCGGTGAGTGCCGACTTTTTTCCACAATTTTCTCACCGAAAACTGCTGGTTGACAAGTGGTCGGGATCCATGTTCGCTTGACCGCTCTGATCCATAGTAAAGCTTCACCTTCCGGGAATTTTAAACAAGGAATCACCTTGTGTTTGTGTGGCTAAAGGCTAAAGCTTCCCAACTCCATGTTTCTACTTTGACTTCTCCATTATTAATTGAACAAATTGCAAAAGATTCAGCAACACAGATGTCCAGAATTCTGTGTAATTATCCGGTTAAAGCAGACGACTTTTAGCTGTGTGTGTGCGCAACGCTAATATTTCCTAAAAGTCCGTGACGTCACACGTACACGTCAGCATTCCGCGACGTTTTCAACAGGACACTTCGCGGGAAATTTAAAATTGCAATTTATTAAACTAAAAAGGCCGTATTGGCATGTGTTGCACTGTTAATATTTCATCATTGATATATAGAGATAGGGTGAGAAGCTCTGCCATCCGGGAGGAACTCAAAGTAAAGCCGCTGCTCCTTCACATCGAGAGGAGCCAGATGAGGTGGTTCGGGCATCTGGTCAGGATGCCACCCGAACGCCTCCCTAGGGAGGTGTTTAGGGCACGTCCAACCGGTAGGAGGCCACGGGGAAGACCCAGGACACGTTGGGAAGACTATGTCTGCCGGCTGGCCTGGGAACGCCTCGGGATCCCCCAGGAAGAGCTAGACGAAGTGGCTGGGGAGAGGGAAGTCTGGGTTTCCCTGCTTAGGCTGTTGCCCCCGCGACCCGACCTCGGATAAGCGGAAGAAGATGGATGGATGGATGGAAGGATGGATGGATATATAAATTATCAGACTGCGTGGTTGGTAGTATTGGGTTTCAGTAGGCCTTTAAGACCCTGACTGTTGTTGTCCATCCATCCATTTCGTACTGCTTGTCCCTCTGTGGGTCGTGGGGGTTGTCTGTTCTTATTGTATTTGTTTTCTTATAAAGCTTTCTTGGAAACATGTATTATTTAAGAAAATAAGTAGGTTATTGTGACACTTTTCCGAAAAGTGAAATGTTTGTTACTACTTAAGGTAAACAGTTGTCCTCAATAAAGACATTGAGGCAGCAGTCAACTTCGTTCTGGGAATTTGTAAGAGGATTTAAAAACTGACATGACATGTCGCACGAATAATAATGGAAATAATACTTATTTGCCTGAGCATGTTTTATTTTCCATAGCATTGCTTCCGAACACACTTGTGTTTAATAATCCTTTTCCTACTTCAGTGAGAGATGATATAATAGCCATCGTTAAACAAAAAGACCTCCCCTATTAAAGTGAAACATTGTTGCAAGCAATTGTATTTAGATGCACAGCATGGTTTGCCTATTCAGGAGCCTGAATAGACTATTAAAAAAAAACATAAAATACAAATTACGTTTTTATTTCAGTCTATTGCTGAAAAAAAAAATTTTTTTCAAGGTCACTTTTGTCATTATAGAGGAATTTATACAGGCAGTATTGTACTGAAATCACTTTTAAGACGTTTATGAATTAAAAATATGCCGCTTTATGATGATTATGAGAGTCGCCATTTAAAATGGAACCACAGGTGCCTTCTGAACTATTTGGCCTATTTTATTTGTTTTTCCCATGCAGGCCACCTGATGCAGACATCATGTTTAACTTGTACACCTTAGATCTCCGGCCAAGGGAAAGTTGTTAGCCTCAGGTTATTGGTGCTGCCCACTTACAACAGAGTACCACATCAAACCACAAGCCCCCAGCTGTGCAGTTGCATTTTGCACTGATACTAAAAATGGACATCTTGTATTTACTCTTAAACAAGTATTATGCATCACCCAATATTGTTTCTGGCTGGGGCAACATGTGGATAGCAAGTGTCAATATGACTGTAAATGGTTGTCTTTACAGTCCACTATCTTATTTATTATTACGTCTTGCCCAAGGGCTACGGTCACACTGAAGGGTACAATGCCCCGTTCTGAATTTTTATTAAAAGTTGTTGTTCACCTTACCTTAAACCTAACCCCCCTAAATTATTTGGTGATTTTTTAAAAAACTTATCAAGTTTCCCTTTATTTCATAGTTTAAGGCAGGAGTTTGCTCATTAATGTAGAATTATCATGATCATAATAGCACATCGATATTATAATCACATTATTATTAGTGCATGTAATGAGGGTTAAAGGCCTACTGAAATGAGATTTTCTTATTTAAACGGGGATAGCAGGTCCATTCTTTGTGTCATACTTGATCATTTCGCGATATTGCCTTATTTTTAATGAAAGGATTTAGTAGAGAACATCGACGACAGGGGCGTCGCCAGACAGATTTCACTGGGGCACGTGCCCCACTGTTGATCTGCAGTGCCCCGGTAAAAATTTCACCAATAAAAGAAAACGCATCAGAGTTTTAAGTCTACATAACATAGACAACAGCTTACACACTACTTAGTATGGTAATTGATTGCTACTGTATTCACTCCACTAACAATGAGCACATGGCTAATTAATATGGTAATTTATTCACGTGTGGATCAAAACTTCAGTTGAGGTAGAGAGAGAGAGAGAGAGAGAGAGAGAGGGAGAGAGAGAGGGAGGATGAGATTCACTGCGTGAGGTAGGTAACGTTAGCCAACAACAAGGACGGGACGGCGTGGCGCAGTGGGGAGAGTGGCTGTGCGCAACCCGAGGGTCCCTGGTTCAATCCCCACCTAGTACCAACCTCGTCACGTCCGTTGTGTCCTGAGCAAGACACTTCACCCTTGCTCCTGATGGGTGCTGGTTAGCGCCTTGCATGGCAGCTCCCTCCATCAGTGTGTGAATGTGTGTGTGAATGGGTAAATGTGGAAGTAGTGTCAAAGCGCTTTGAGTACCTTGAAGGTAGAAAAGCGCTATAGAAGTACAACCCATTTATCATTTAACAACTTGTTAATTACAGGGAGGGGGTCCGGTCCGATGACTATAGATGAAGTACTGGCTGTCCAGAGTCGAGACCCAGGATGGACCGCTCGTCGGGACCCAGGATGGACCGCTCGCCTGTGTATCGGTTGGGGAGATCTTTACGCTGCTGATCCGCCTCCGCTTGGGATGGTTTCCTATGGACGGGACTCTCGCTGCTGTCTTGGATCCGCTTTGAACTGAACTCTCACGGCTGTGTGGGAGCCACTATGGATTGAACTTTCACAGTATCATGTTAGACCCGCTCGACATCCATTGCTTTCGGTCCCCTAGAGGGGGGGGGGGGTGGGTTGCCCACATTTGAGGTCCTCTCCAAGGTTTCTCATAGTCATCATTGTCACTGGCGTCCCACTGGTGTGAATTCTCCCTGCCCACTGGGTGTGAGTTTTCCTTGCCCTTATGTGGGTTCTTCCGAGGATGTCGTAGTCGTAATGATTTGTGCAGTCCTTTGAGACATTTGTGATTTAGGGCTATATAAATAAACATTGATTGACATTGATTGATTTACATTATTTTGATTTTGATTTGACTCAAACTGTAACTCCTAAATGGATATCAGAAAGTTATTCGCCTGCAGCAGAGAAGAAGCAGCAAGGAATGAGAGATGTAAGTGAAGTCCTAGCTAGCTAGGCAACATCATTGTCTTAAGTTGATGCTAAGTTAGCTGACGTTATTCCTTGTATCAAGACAAACATATTCATTTGCTGTACGAGCTGTCGGGGGAATTTCCAATGAACATGAAACATAATGTTGGTTATTGTCTGCTGGTTCTGCATCAATGATGATTTGGAGTAAGCATGTGTGAGTTGAGTGCTTCTCAAATGGTTTATCTTCAGGAAGACATTTTTTTTTCCATATCATCAAGTCATGAGCCAAATTTTTTAATCATTCAAGTTTATTTCACAGAAAAATAGCACAGTAGACTTGTCTTGTTAATCGGTGTGACTTTGACTAAAATAATCTTGTTTTGTCACCAGAAAAATGGCTACAGCTAAAGCATCTGGTTTTGTTTCCAGAAAAAAATAGTAACATTTCTGCATTTGTTTTCAGAAAGATGGCTGAAAATATCGGGTTTTGTTGCCCCATTTAGATTTAAAAAAAAATATATTTCCATGTCTGTCCTGAGTCCTCCTCCAACTTGTTAGTCGGTTTGCCTTTTGCTAAAATACTCACTAATAGTCACTAGAAAAATGGCTAAAAATATCTGGTTTTGTTGCCACAATTTGATTTTTTTCTCCCTAAACTTTTTTTTTTTTTTTCATGCACACATCTGACTGCGACTCACTGAAAATGACACACAATCCACTTTTATGTCACGACCCAGCAGTTGGGAACCACTGGTCAACTGTATAACAGTTACTGTAATATTTCCATGTCTGTCCAGAGTGATTGACCACTTTGCAAAAATGAAAACAAGACGTTACAGTTTACTTCTCCGAAAATGATTCCCTGAACAGACACACAACAGTTGTTCATTTATTCTATTACTGTGGCTTTATTGTTTTGTGTATAATTTATAGTTTTGTGTATCTGAAATAGGATTAGCCACATTGCCATAAATGGAAATTAAATAGTATAAAAGAACCCAGAGATGTAGGGGTGCTTTATTTTTTGTTTTACTTTTGTAGATGTTAAAATTGCAGATGATTACTGCAATAAATATTTGAAAAAGATTCATTGCTCTTCCATTTTGCTTTTACCAGTAGCATTTTAGAAGTCTGGAGTAAAAAAGTGCACAAGTAGGTCAAATGCATTAGTTCATAGTACAACTCTAGCCTTTAAATGGACCTCCTTTTTAGACCAGTTGATCTGTCGCTTCTTTTCTTTCTCCTATGTCCCCCCCTCCCTTGTGGAGGGGGTCCGGTCCGATGACCATGGATGAAGTAGTGGCTGTCCAGAGTCGAGACCCAGGATGGACCGCTCGTCGGGACCCAGGATGGACCGCTCACCTGTATCGGTTGGGGACATCTCTACGCTGCTGATCTGCTTGAGATGGTTTCCTGTGGACGGGACTCTCGCTGCGGTCTTGGATCCACTTGAACTGAACTCTCGCGGCTGTGTTGGAGCCACTATGGATTGAACTTTCACAGTATCATGTTAGACCCGCTCGACATCCATTGCTTTCGGTCCCCTAGAGAGGGGGGGTTGCCCACATCTGAGGTCCTCTCCAAGGTTTCTCATAGTCAGCATTGTCACTGGCGTCCCACTGGATGTGAATTCTCCCTGCCCACTGGGTGAGTTTTCCTTGCCCTTTTGTGGGTTCTTCCGAGGATGATGTAGTCGTAATGATTTGTGCAGTCCTTTGAGACATTTGTGATTTGGGGCTATATAAATAAACATTGATTGATGATTGATTCATTTCAGGTGGTTAATCAAAGATCAATACAACATAATCTGATATGATTTCATAGTTTAAAGCACTATTTCTGTATTTTTTTTGACGAATAAGTGCTAAAAAATAATAAAATTATTCCCGGGCACGGCCACCGCTGCTGCTCACTGCTCCCTTCACCTTCCAGGGTGTGATCAAGGATGATGGGTCAAATGCAGAGAATAATTTCGCCACACCAAGTGTGTGTGTGTGACAACCATTGGTAGAAAATAAAAAAAAATTGCCAAAGCTGGCTAAGGACATACAGTATGTACAGAAAATAAATGATGACTACATGTTTCAGGTCACTGCAACAACTACAGTCGAACTTTTTCGAAATTATTCATGTTGAAAGTGACTTTGCCTTTTGTAAACACTGGAGTAAATAAGTACTGACTGCAATAATTGGTCACCCTCTATAATAGGGGTGTCAAACTCAAATATAGAGTGGGCCAAAATTTTAAACCGAATAAAGCCGCGGGCCAAGGTTGAACAAATTAACCTTTTAACAGGGACCCAAACAAGTTTTGCATTGAATATTTAACAAGAAAGGCTTATATAACTTTATAATGACATGCAAAATTGAGTTTCAAATAATAATAGCAATAATTAAAAAATATCAATGGCATATAAAATAAAATTTAAATAAAAATTGAATGCCTCTTTTCTATTTGCAGCCTTCTGAGGTAAATATCAAAATAAACTTTTTTTCCACAGGCCAATAATAAATTTGAAAGTAAAATAACAATAAGGAATGAATCAAACATTCAAGCCTTGAAGTAGCAAGAGAAAGTGAATGAATAAAACGTTAATCATTGCCCAGTTTGCTACACTGATTTGCTTTAACAACGCTTATGCAACCTAATAGTGCAAAAACCACTTTCAAAAATCAAACAAAAAAACATCACAGAAATAACATTTAAATAAAAAATGTGACCGGAATGAGAATCAGCACCTCCAAGTCCAAGGGTGGAGTGCCATCTCCGGGTTGGGGAGGAGACCCTGCCCCAAGTGGAGGAGTTCAAGTACCTAGGAGTCTTGTTCACGAGTGAGGGAAGAGTGGATCGTGAGATCGACAGGCGGATCGGTGCGGCGTCTTCAGTAATGCGGACGTTGTATCGATCCGTTGTGGTGAAGAAGGAGCTGAGCCGGAAGGCAAAGCTCTCAATTTACCGGTCGATCTACGTTCCCATCCTCACCTATGGTCATGAGCTTTCGGTCATGACCGAAAGGATAAGATCACAGGTACAAGCGGCCGAAATGAGTTTCCTCCGCCGTGTGGCGGGGCTCTCCCTTAGAGATAGGGTGAGAAGCTCTGCCATCCGGGAGGAACTCAAAATAAAGCCGCTGCTCCTCCACATCGAGAGGAGCCAGATGAGGTGGTTCGGGCATCTGCTCAGGATGCCACCCGAACGCCTCCCTAGGTAGGTGTTTAGGGCACCTCCAACCGGTAGGAGGCCACGGGGAAGACCCAGGACACGTTGGGAAGACTATGTCTCCCGGCTGGCCTGGGAACGCCTCAGGATCCCCCGGGAAAAGCTAGACGAAGTGGCTGGGGAGAGGGAAGTCTGGGCTTCCCTGCTTAGGCTGCTGCCCCCGCGACCCGACCTCGGATAAGCGGAAGATGATGGATGGATGGATGGATAAAAAATGTAATGCCTCTTTTGTATTTGCAGCCTTCTGAAGTAAATATCAACACTAACTTTTTCCACCAGCTAATAAATTTGAAAATAAAATAACAATGAGGTGGTCGGGATTGGGGGGCGGAGGGGTTTTAGCGTCCCGGAATAATTCGTGCTGCAAGGGGTTCTGGGTATTTGTTCTGTTGTGTTCATGTTGTGTTTCGGCGCGGTTGTTCTCCCGAATTGTGTTTGTCATTCTTGTTTGGTCAGGGTTCACAGTGTGGCGCATATTGGTAAGAGTGTTGAAGTTGTTTATACGGCCACTCTCAGTGTGACCTGTATGGCCTTTGGTCAAATATGCCTTGCATTCACTTTTGTGTATGTGTGTACAAGCCGCATATACTATGTGACTTGGCCGGCATGCTGTATATATAAAGGAAAAGCTGACGGAACGACAGGTTGTGGAGAACGCTACAGGCAGTGCCTTTAAGGCACGACCCCAATATTGTTGTCCGGGCAGAAATTCGGGAGAATGGTTGCCCTGGGAAATTTTCGGGAGGGGCACTGAACTTCGTAAGTCTCCCTGGAAAATCAGGAGGGTTGGCAAGTATGAGTATTAGCGGCACCGCCGCTTTATAGTACCGGCGGGCCAGCTCTAATGTTAATTTGATTTTGCCTCAAGGGCCAAATGAAATTACACGGCGGGCCAAATTTTGCCCGCGGGCCAGAGTTTTACACCCATGCTCGATAATGATTTTGGACCCTGTCTATCGAAAGGCTGATGGTGATTCAAAACGCATGCGGCGGGTGTGTTATGGTGCACATTTCTAATAGGTGTGCATCATACCAGCTTGTTGCAGGGGTGTAGTTTCCTGTTCAAACAAATGTGCCAAATCTGTACGTGTTTTTTTCCACTACTTTAGCCGAGTGTCAACACAGCAAACGGCGCCCTCGGTGCGTGTTGTATCTTCGCAAATACAACCTGACTTTGTGATGTTAAAGGATGTGCACAGGCTTCTCTCTGCTTGTACAACATTGTAATATTGCACGGGAAGTACATGATGTGCAGTGACAGGAGGATGCAACAATGCGCCAGGGGTTGAGTGGAAACATCTTTGAAACAGAGCGGGGATGAAAATAAATGAGGCAGTTATGGGGCGGCTGGATCAGTCATCAATTTGGTGCTACGCAGTACAAATTTCACAAGAGTAAGGATAGAGCAATGGCACTGCCTCAGGATGAGCTGTTTATCTCTCAATCAATAATCAGGGCCCTGTTTTTTCAATTATTTACAATTTGTTCCTGCTGGACTGCTTATAAATTCACAAGATCGAATCCAATAGTGAACCCCCCCCCCCCAAAAAAAGGAAGGTCCATAGGGATTACAGACAACCACATAAGCAACATTAACCAAGTGGGAATATTTTTCATCAATTGGTTTTATTCTGTAGATCTCAAAATCGTTCAATGGCCTTCAACAGAGTGCAATGGTTTTCTTTTATTATGCTTCATTTCTTTATTATACTCACACCTAGAGAGCAAATATTGATTGGCAATCAATGCGGAGGGCACCGAGCTGAATATGATTCCGAATGCATCGGATGACTTCAGGCCTGTGATCTACTGCAAAACCACAAAGCAAGTCAATAGTTTTACAATTACTAGATAAAACATTCACGGAGCGCAATATTCTCCAACCTCTTGATGTGAAATTAGGTCATACTGGATAACCATTAGTCTACGCCATAAAGTTTTTGAAGTAGTTATTACATAGTAAATATCATTTACAGTAGTACCTCAATTTACAAGCTTAATCTGCTCTTAACTCAAAACACTTGTTTCTCAAATCAATGTCGTCCATTGAAATGAATTAGAATTCATCTAGTCAGTGGTTGGCCCTCCCAAACAGCAACATTTTAGCATTTTACATGCATTTAAAGAAATATAAGTAATACTGTAATACAAGGGACGGTGTGGCGCAGTGTGAGAGTGGCCGTGCGCAACCCGAGGGTCACTGGTTCAAATCCCACCTAGAACCAACCTCGTCACGTCCGTTGTGTCCTGAGCAAGACACTTCACCCTTGCTCCTGATGGGTGCTGGTTAGCGCCTTGCATGGCAGCTCCCTCCATCAGTGTGTGAATGTGTGTGTGAATGGGTAAATGTGGAAGTAGTGTCAAAGCGCTTTGAGTACCTTGAAGGTAGAAAAGCGCTATACAAGTACAACCCATTTACTGTTTTAAAACAATACCAAATAACGTTTATAAGGATATTTCAACTTTTACTTTACAAAAAGAAATATTTCTGCAAATCTCATTTGGAGACCTCATGTTTTACTTCTCTATATAAGGTATTTCTCTTTTACAGTATTTTTTTAAGGAACAACCTTAAAACAGTAGTTTTTTTTAAATAATACAAAAATATTGGAGAGTGGACTTCTACGGTACCTTCAGGGGCGGCATGGCGTAGTGGGTAGAGCGGCCGTTCCAGAAACCTGAGGGTTGCAAGTTCGCTTCCCACCTATTGACATCCAAAAAATCGCTGCCGTGGTGTCCTTGGGCAGGACACTTCACCCTTTGCCCCCGGTGCCGCTCACACTGGTGAATGAATGATGAATGAATGATTGGTGGTGGTCGGAGGGGCCGTAGGTGCAAACTGGCAGCCACGCTTCCGTCAGTCTACCCCAGGGCAGCTGTGGCAACAGATGTAGCTTACCACCACCAGGTGTGAATGAATGATGGGTTCCCACTTCTCTGTGAGCGCTTTGAGTATCTAACAATAGAAAAGCGCGATATAAATCCAATCCATTATTATTATTATTATATTATTATTATTCTTGCAGAAAAAACACCAAGTCTGTCATGTCTGGGATCTTGTTTTTTTTAAGTTATCTCCTGTTTGGTTTTTGGACTCTTTTTAGTTCCTGCTTTTTCACTCCCTTGTCTTGTTTCCATGAGTTTCACCTGTCATGTCACGCACCTGATTTGTTTTGACTCATTCACCTGTTCAATCACCACAGTATTATTTAAGCCACAGTTGCCAGGTAGTCAGCCTGGCGACAACACCCTCGATCACCTTCTACTCACCCTCCACACTCATATATCCAAGCCCGAGACCCATGTTCCCATTTCTCGGTCACAGTAAATGTTTTCGTTTTGGTTGTTCATAGTTCTACCATTGTGCAAATTTTAGTTTATGTCCATAGTTTTGCCTCAGTGCAAGTTTTTGTTGTTATAGCAGAGTTTGTTCTCCGCCTTGTGCGCGCCTTTTTTTTGTTTCTTTTTATAGTATAAATAAAATATGTCTTTACCTTCACGTCGTGTCCGGTCCAATCAATTTGCTCCTCGGGAAAACAATCCACACCCAAGTCCAAGTCATGACACAGTCTTCCTACCCATCTATACATCAGAATCAGAAATGCGATATTGCCATATTTTTGCTGAAAGGATTTAGTAGAGAACATCCACGATAAAGTTCGCAACTTTCGGTGCTAAGAGAAAAGCCCTGCCTCTACCGGAAGTCGCAGACGATGACGTCACATGTTTGATGGCTCCTCACATATTCACATTGTTTTTAATGGGAGCCTCCAGCAAAAAGTGCTATTCGGACCGAGAAAAAGACAATTTCCCCATTAATTTGAGCGAGGATGAAAGATTTGTGTTTGAGAATATTGATAACGACGGATTAGGAAAAAAAAAAAAAAAAAGTAAAAAAAAAAAAGGCGATTGCATTGGGATTTCAGATGTTTTTAGACACATTTACTAGGATCATTCTGGGAAATCCCTTATCTTTCTTTTGTGTTGCTAGTGTTTTATTGAGTTTAATATTACATAATAGTCGGAAGGGTGTCTCCACGGGTGTCTTGACGCGCAGTGTCTCAGGGGAGTCGACGGCAGCTATGGACGGCACAAGCTCAGCTTTTCTCCGGTAAGAACTGACTTTTTAAACACAATTTTTTCACTGAAACCTGCTGGTTGACATGTGATCGGGATCCATGTTCTCTTGACCGCGCTCTGATCCATAGGAAAGTTTCACCTCCAGGAATTTTAAACAAGGAATCACCATGTGTTTGTGTGGCTAAAGGCTAAAGTTTCCCAACTCCATCTTTCTACTGTGACTTCTCCAATATTAATTGAACAAATTGCAAAAGATTCAGGAACATGGATGTCCAAAATACTGTGTTATTATGCCGTTAAAGCAGACAACTTTTAGCTGTGTGTGTGTGCAGCGCTCATACTTCATAAAAACCTGTGACGTCTTGCGTACACGTCATCATTACACAACGTTTTAAAGACGAAACTAACCGGGAAATTTAAAATTGTAATTTAGTAAACTAAAAAGGCCGTATTGGCATGTGTTGCAATGTTAATATTTCATCATTGATATATAAACTATCAGACTGCGTGGTGGGTAGTAGTGGGTTTCAGTAGGCCTTTAAGAGATCGTAGAAGGCGGGATCTGTCTAGGGCCTGGAAGAGGACTTTTAAGCAGTCTCGGAGGACAAAATGGCAAATCCAGTCATCCTCTCCAAACACAGGATGACAGTGAATTATTGAAACGCTACGGATTGAATCGTGCAGGAATTATGTCTGTGGTTGATCTCATTAGAGATGCACTTACTTCTCCAACCCAAAGGCACATAAACCAACCATTTTCTTGTAGGCTGGTCAGCAATTACATACATTGATGAAAACTGAATCATTTTACCCTTGTAAATACCAAATTAGGTTGAAACGCCTGTGATGAGGTGTCGACTTGTCCAGGGTGTATCCCGCCTTCCGCCCGAATGCAGCTGAGATAGGCTCCAGCAGCCCCCGCTACCCCAAAAGGGACAAGCGGTAGTAAATGGATGGATGGAGTTGAAATGCTGAAGGTTGAAAGTGCAAACATTGCCAGCATGGCAATTCATATCATCAAATAAATATAACTATCACTATGTGAAAACTTTGAAAGTGGGCCCAAGTTTTCAAACATTTTATTGGATAATTTTGAAGTCTAGATTACTTTTTTAATAAACAGTTATTTTCTTTTACAAAACCCAAAAGCAGTGAAGTTGGCACGTTTAGCAAATCGTAAATAAAACCAGAATACAATGATTTGCAAATCCTTTTCACCCTGTATTCAATTGAATAGACTGCAAAGACAAAATAGAAAACTTTATTTTTTGCAAATAGTAGCTCATTTGGAATTTGATGCTCGCAATATTTTTAAAAAAAGCTGGCATAAGTGGCAAAAAAAACTGAGAAAGTTGACGAGTGCTCATAAAACACTTATTTGGAACATCCCTCAGGTGAACAGGCTAATTGGGAACAGGTTGGTGCCATGATTAGGTATAAAATCAACTTCCATGAAATGCTCAGTCATTCACAAATAAGGATGAGGTGAGGATCACCATTTTGTGATCAAATGCGTGAGCAAATTGTCAAACAGTTTAAGAACAACATTTCTCAATGAGCTATTGCAAGGAAATTAGGGATTTCACCATCTACGGTCCATAATATCATCAAAAGGTTCAGAGAATCTGGTGAAATCACTGCACGTAAGCAATGATATCACGGACCTTCGATCCCTCAAAAAGCGACATCAGTGTGTAAAGGATATCACCACACGGGCTCAGGAACACTTCAGAAAACATCTGTCAGTTCGTTGCTACATCTTTAAGTTCAAGTAAATACTCTACTATGCGAAGCAAAAGCCATTCATCAACAACATCCAGAAAGGCCACCAGCTTTGCTGGACCTGAGCTCATCTAAAATGGACTGATGCAAAGTGGAATAGTGTTCTGTGGTCTGACGAGTCCACCATTCAAATTGTTTTTGGAAACTGTGGACGTCGTGTTCTCCGGATTGTTATAGGCGCAAATCTAAAAGAGATTCTATGACTGAGTTCATCAATTTAAGGGTTCATCTTTGTCCATAATCAACAAAAGTATATTTATATCTCGCTTTTAGGATCACCCAATTACAGATTTTGAAATGATGATTCATACTAGCAACAGGATCAACTACACCTTCTCACTGAGATACGAGTTTCTATCCATTCCTTGCTCAGAATCCTTTGAGAATGTTCTGGAATCGCTCCTCAGCTAAGACTCCTTGCTAGGAATGTTTAGGCTAAGTTCGGAACCCTCTGTGAGGATTGTCAGATTCTTTAAGAATACGGGCCCAGATGTTTTGAGCGGATCTTACAGGGTTCACTGTGACAAGTGCTACGCCAACTAATGTCGGGAATGCCTGTCACTCAAGTTCTTGCTTGCAACTTTAAAACATAACAATAAAAACAGCTCTTATCTCAAAACACTTAAGTCGGGCTACTCAAACTGAGGTACCACTGTACTTGTTTACAAATAAAAAAATAAAAACCAACAATACATTATTTTCAAAATGAAAAAAATATATAAATAGTAGAGATGTCCGATAATGGCTTTTTTGCCGTTATCCGATATCCGATATTCCGATATTGTCCAACTCTTAATTACCGATTCCGATATCACCCGATACTGATTTATACAGTCGTGGAATTAACACATATTTTTTGTTGTGATGTCCCGCTGGATGCATTGAACAATGTAACAAGGTTTTCCCCAAAAAATCAACTCAAGTTATGGAAAAAAAATGCCAACAAGTCACTGCCATATTTATTATTAAAGTCAAAAAGTGCATTATTTTTTTCAACATGCCTCAAAACAGCAGCTTGGAATTCGGGACATGTTCTCCCTGAAAGAGCATGAGGAGGTTGAGGTGGGGGGTGGAGTAGCGGGGATGTATACGCGCGGAAGAGTTAGTGCGGTGTAGTGGAATTTCTGACTTTTGAACCATATTTTGTGTCCGTTGAAATCCGAAAAAGAAAGTCTATCTAAAAGCCTATTCTGAATCACTGGAAGAGCAAATGTAAAGGAAAGTTGAATTTGGGGTCGCGCTAACCAGTCTACAAAATGCTTTGATTGTATATTAAGACTAAGGGACTCAAGGATGTTGTGGAACAAAAAGATCCAAAACAACGGGACCTTGACACATGAGGGAATCAAAGAAAAAAGCCAGTTGACCAACATTTACCATGATTTGCATGTTTTCGTTTGATTCTGGATCCTCTGGAGGATGATGTCTGTTTGCATGGGCAATTTAATCCAACCTGTACTTTTTGATATTGGGTAAATACAACTTTTGTACTAAAAACACTTTGTTTGCAGTTAAGTTTCGGACTTTCCACCACAGCTGCAAGGGGTCCTGGGTATTTGTTCTGTTGTGTTACAGTGTGGATGTTCTCCCGAAATGTGTTTGTCATTCTTGTTTGGTGTGGGTTCACAGTGTGGCGCATATTTGTAACAGTTATTTATACGGCCACCCTCAGTGTGACCTGTATGGCTGTTGACCAAGTATGCATTGCATTCACTTGTGTGTGTGAAAAGCCGTAGATATTATGTGATTGGGCCAGCATGCGAAGGAAATGCCTTTAGGGATTATTGGTGCTCTGTACTGCTCCCTACCTCCATATACACAGCGGCGTTTTGAAAAGTCATACATTTTACTTTTTGAAACAAATACCGATAATTTCCGATATTCCATTTTACAGCATTTATCAGCCGATAATATCGGCAGTCCAATATCATCGGACATCCCGAGTAAATAGTTTATTCACAGAACTATCACAAAATGTCACAATGATTCCAGGTCTTTTGAACAAGAGCGCCTATGACATGAAAACGAAAAAAAATCTTTCAACATGCTCTTGATGAGACAACTGATTTGGTGTCCTGTGAGATTTCCCCACAGTCTTACATCTAACTTGCATTTTTGATGATTGTGTTAATTTATTTATCCCGGCAATGTACTTTGTGACATATGATGATTTAGGCTGCAGGACTACAGCGGCATATTTGTCTCTGCAACACAAGGCTATGTAAACTGTGCTTTGTCTTCAGTCTGACAAGGTTTGTTTGTTTAAGACAGGGGTCGGGAACCCCCGGCTCCGGAGCCGCATGCGGCTCTTTGGTCACTCTGATGTGGCTCAGTTGCATTATCAACGACCCCCCGATTATTTTGGGAGGTTTTCGGAGTTTGTTGCCTCTCCCGGTGATCACTCCGGGACAACATTCTACGGTCTTCAGCCGGTCTACAATATTGGGTGCATGTCGTGATGGATATACTTTTAACTTCCTCTTTAACATGTCGTCGCGCCCGCTTTTACACAATGCTATCTGCTTGTCGGCCCATCACATGCAATACGCAGCTCTAGTCAACTCACACACACACCTGCAAGGCATACTTGTTCAACACCCATACAGGTTACACTGAGGGTTGTAATATAAACAACTTTAGCACTCCTACTAATATGCGCCACACTGTGAACCCACACCATACAAGAATGACAAACACATTTCGGGAGAACATCCGCACTGTAAGACAACATAAACACAACAGTATAAATACCCACAATCCCATGCATCCCTGACTCTTCCTGGCTACATTATACACACCCGCTAGCACCGAACCTCATGTAAAACTCGTGGTCTGCACTAACATTACATTTTCTCATTAAGGTGCGGGCCGCGTGTCTGAGACCCCTGGTTTATACATAGCACAAAGCAAAAAAAAAAATCTGTATGCAATGTTATTTAATTTTAAATTTCAAAAGAGTTTTGCGGCTCCCGTTGCTTTCTTTATTTTGTGAAACGGGTCAAAATAGCTCTTTGAGTGGTAAAGGTTGTCGACCCCTGGTTAAAGAGTGAAGTGTGAAGTGAATTATATTTATATAGCGCTTTTTCTCTAGTGACTCAAAGCGCTTTACATAGTGAAACCCAATATCTAAGTTACATTCAAACCAGTGTGGGTGGCACTGGGAGCAGGTGGGTAAAGTGTCTTGCCCAATGACACAACGGCAGTGACTAGAATGGCGGAAGCGGGAATTGAACCTGCAACCCTCAAGTTGCTGGCACGGCCGCTCTACCAACCGAGCTAAACCGCCCCACAAGAGAACATATCCTGACGTTTAGCCCGGTGGTTGTCTTCTACAATGAGAGGGGGCTTATTTGGAGGGGGCGGGGGCCTCAATAATGAGACCAATACGCTATAGGGTTGTACGGTATACAACCGTACAACCCTATTCATTAGTACCGCGATACTAATGAATCATATTTTGTACTACGCCTCTAAAAAGTACCCCCCCAAACCCCTCCGTCTTAGCCATGTCGTGACATTGCTGGTTTTACAAGCAGATGGGCATGTTCGGCAACGCACAATCACATAGTACCGTATTTTTCGGAGTATAAGTCGCTCCGCGGTATAAGTTGCACCTGCCGAAAATGCATAATAAAGAAGAAAAAAAAACATATATGTCGCATTTTTGGGGGAAATTTATTTAATAAAACCTGTCAGACTCGGACTTGGGTTGTTTTCCTGTGGTGCGAAGTGTATGGAGTGGAAACGGCGATGGCGTGAAGGTAAAGACATCTTTATTTTAACACTAAAACTAAAAACAAGAACCAACAAAAAGCACGCACAATGGCGGTATAAAAAACTGGGCTTTGAAACGAAAAACTAGCACAACGGCAGTTAACTATAAACATGAAACAAAAACTTGCACCGTGGCAGAACTATGAACAACTAAAACAAAAACACTTACTGTGACCGAAACAAGGGGCATGGATAGCAAGGTGCGTAGCAGGTGATCGAGGGCATGAAGAATGTGATGTTGCCAGCACGAAGAAAGAAACAGAATGGCTTAAATAATAACTGTGATCATTACAAACAGGTGTGAGGGCTGAGGACAAAGGCGTGACTTGAGGGCAAGGTGAAAATCAATGAGTTGTCATGGCAACAAAAACAAACCAGGAAGTGCAAAACAGAACTGAGTGTCCACAAAACAAAACATAACATGACCAAAACGAAACATAATAAATAGGCATGACAAAACCCAACTCCAAGAAAAGATATTTGAAAGGCAATTTAAAATAAATAAAGAATAGTGAACAACAGGCTGAATAAGTGTACGTTATATGACACATAAATAACCAACTGAGAAGGTGCCTGGTATGTTAGTGCAACATTTTAAGGTAAGAGTCATTCAAATAACTATAACATAGAACATGCTATACGTTTACCAAACAATCTGTCACTCGTAATCGATAAATCTGATGAAATCTTAAACCTCTAGTTTCTTACGTGAATGAGCTAAATAAAATGATTTGATATTTTACGAAAGGGAATAAGCGGTAGAAAAAGGATGGATGGATTTTACTGTAATGTGTTAATCATTTCACACATAACTCGCTCCTGAGTATAAGTCGCATCCCCGGCCAAACTTTGAAAAAAACTGCGACTTATAGTCCGAAAAATACGGTACTTACAAGGAGACAATGTGTTGGGACCAAAAAGGTTAGAAAGGACGCATTTTGGTCTACAAAACTCAAGATAAAGGTGACGCTGTAACACTGAAAAGCCCTCAGGAAGAGGTGCTTTAAGTTATGGCTAGCTCGCTAGCGGCTAACGTCCAGCGGCAGTCTGCAGTGTTTTAGCTACTTCTAAATCACTAATCCTCGCCTCCATGGCGACAAATAAAGTAAGAGGAGAACTACTTTTTAAGATCCAATATTGTAGAACAACGCAGAAACGAATGAGTATAACAATAGCAGGGGTTAAAATATGGAACTGTTTAAAGGATGAAATAAAACACAGCACCAACATAAACCAGTTTAAAAAGCTTTTTAAATAATTTATCATTAGTAAATATAAGAAAGAAGAGCAAACATTGTTTTAGAAAGACAATAATATATAATATGTATATAAATACAATTTATGATTTCATAATTATACATATAGGTTATATTAAAATGTATATATTACCACTTTATATGGAATTTAAATAAATTGTAGACCAGTTGATCTGCCGTTTCTTTTCTTTTTCTTCTATGTCCCACTCTCCCTTGTGGAGGGGCTCCGGTCCGATCCGGTGGCCATGTACTGCTTGCCTGTGTATCGGCTGGGGACATCTCTGCGCTGCTGATCCGCCTCCGCTTGGGATGGTTTCCTGCTGGCTCCGCTGTGAACGGGATTCTCGCTGCTGTGTTGGATCCGCTTTGGACTGGACTCTCGCGACTGTGTTGGATCCATCGTGGATTGAACTTTCACAGTATCATGTTAGACCCGCTCGACATCCATTGCTTTCGTCCTCTCTAAGGTTCTCATAGTCATCATTGTCACCGACGTCCCACTGGGTGTGAGTTTTCCTTGCCCTTATGTGGGCCTACCGAGGATGTCGTGGTGGTTTGTGCAGCCCTTTGAGACACTAGTGATTTAGGGCTATATAAGTAAACATTGATTGATTGATATATATATATATATATAAGTGTACAAATGTATATGTTTGGTTTAAATGTTAAACTGTGTATATGAGACGTGTGCTACATATATGTTGCTTACATATTGTTTTAAAAAAAAAAGTAATATAAGTGAAGCATGTTTTAGATTTTATATATTTTGAACCTTGTTCTTGTTGTGATGGGGTAGGTTTATATAAGCGTTGCTTCAACCTAACACCCTTTCGGCTCAATCATTGCTCAGTGTTTTTTTTGTTTTGTTTTTTTTCTTGTTGCTGTTCTTTGTTTTATGTGAAGATTGCCGAAATAAAATACATTGATTGAAGTTTCTGTACGTTTCTTAAGCTAATTACCTTGGTTTTATCTAAAGTCCGATCAGGGTGTAACCGTTTCCCAGCCAGCACGACAGTCGGAGTCTCCTCACTCAGCTTTGACCTGATCACTGACCGTAAAATAACAGGCGCCACCATTCAGTTAACCATCCGCAATTAAGGTAAAGGAGCATGTGCGGTCCAAATGAATTGCATAATTCATATAAATCGCAGAGTTCATACATTATGCACATACCTGTCTGTTGTGAACATCCTATCCGTAATCGGTGATGCAAACTGTAGATGGGCAGCATTCGATACCTGAAGCTTCTTTCTGCTTATTTTTAAGACACATTGAATTGTTAAGTTAAAGTACCAATGATTGTCACACACACACTAGGTGTGGCGAAATTATTCTCTGCATTTGACCCATCACCCCTGATCACCCCCTGGGAGGTGAGGGGAGCAGTGAGCAGCAGCACTGGCTGCGCCCGGGAATAATTTTGGGTGATTTAACCCCCAATTCCCACGCTTGATGCTGAGTGCCAAGCAAGGAGGTAATGGGTCCCATTTTTAGAGTCTTTGGTATGACTCGGCCGGGGTTTGAACTCACAACCTACCGATCTCAGGGGAGACACTTTAACCACTAGGCCACTGAGTATTTTTGTTTTTGTTTTGTAATTGTTAGAAATAGGGCTGCAGGATGAATCGATTTTAAAATATAATCCAATCAATTGATCATAACGATCATTAAACTGCTGTAGTGTTTCCCATTTATTTGTTTATTTTACTTTTTTATTTGTGGCCCACATATAAAATTAGCTCCATCACAAATACAGTTTTTGACATTTCCGGATTCACCCTTGGGGACGGCTTGGTGCCGTTGGGAGAGTGGCCGTGCCAGCGATCTAAGGGTTCCTGGTTCGATCCCCACCATCTACCAACTTCGTCACATCCGCTGTGTCCTTGAGCAAGACACTCCACCCTTGCTCCTGATGAGTCGTGGTTAGCGCTAGTGTGTGAATGTGTGTGTGAATGGGTGAATGTGGAAATAGTGGCAAAGCGCTTTGAGTACCTTGAAGGTAGATTTACCATTTTGCTCCCAAAGAAATTATAATGGAACTGTGTTAGGCAGTAGTTTGTTACATGTTAGTGAAGCTACATTTCCCAATAGCTTTGTAGACCATCCATTTTTTACCGCTTGTCCCTTTTGGGGTCGCGGTGGTTGCTGGAACTTATCTCAGCTGAATTCGAGTGGAAGGCGGTGTACACCCTGGACAAGTCGCCACCTCATCACAGGTCCAATCAAGTAATTATGACAATCATTAAACCGATTTATCTCTTCACACAGGCAGTGGACAAAAATATACGAGAAAAATCCATGATGATTGGTGGGTTGGTTTACTATGATGAGTCACGATTAGAGATGTCCGATAATATCGGACTGCCGATATTATCGGCCGATACATTTTTTTAAATGTAATATCGGAAATTATCGGTATCTGTTTTAAAAAGTAAATATTATGACTTTTTAAAACGCCTCTGTACGGAGTGGTACACAGACGTGGGGAGAAGTACAAAGCGCCAATAAACCTTAAAGGCACTGCCTTTGCATGCCGGCCCAGTCACATAATATCTACGGCTTTTTCACACACACAAGTGACGAAAAGGCATACTTGACCAACAGCCATACAGGTCCCATTGAGGGTGGCCGTATAAACAACTTTAATACTGTTACAAATATGTGCCACGTTGTGAACCCACACCAAACAACAATGACAAACACATTTTGGGAGAACATCCGCACCGTAACACAACATAAACACAACAGAACAAATACCACTTGCAGCACTAATGCTTCCGGGATGCTACAATATACACCCCCGCTATCCCCTAGCCCCCCACCACCTCAACCCCACCCGCCTCAACCTCCTCATGCTCTCTCAGGGAGAGCATGTCCCAAATTTCAAGCTGAAAAATCAGGCATAATAATGTGTTATTTCCACGACTGTATATATCGGTATCGGTTGATATCGGAATCGGTAATTAAGAGTTGGACAATATCGAAATATCGGATATCGGCAAAAAAAGCCATTATAGGACATCCCTAGTCACGATTGGTTAAGATTAGGGCAAAACATTACAAACAGGCCAATCAGAGGCAATATAGGGCGGGTCATCGAACCAGGGAGGGAAATCACAACAGACCCGCACATCGCAAATGACGACGAGGGAGTCGGAGAAGAGAAAAGGGAATATTCAAGAGGGCGATTTAACATTAAAAACTAGCCTTTTTATCAAGTTATTTTATTACTTTAAAATGATAACATCAGCGACCCCCATCTCCATGGTTTTACCCCCCAAAATGAAATCTTAATAGAACATTTGGTTTAATCATCATTGTCATCCCATTGGCTTGGGTTTGTTCTTGCCCTGATGTGGGACCTGAGCCGAGGATGTCGTCGTGGCTTGTGCAGCCCTTTGAGACACTTGCGATTTAGGGCTATATAAGTAAACATTGATTGATTGATTGATGGAATCAGGATTGTGCAGCCTCGGTTTGAAAGAAACAAGCCATTAAACAAAGCCTTCTGAATACATTCCGTGTGTTTATTGACAAGTCCATCCATCCATCCTTTTTTTTACCGCTTGTCCTTTTTGGGGTCGCTGGAGCCTGTCTCAGCTGCATTCGGGTGGAAGGCGGGGTACACCCTGGACAAGTCACCACCGCATCGCAGGGCCAACACAGATAGACAAACAACATTCACACTCACATTCACACACTAGGGCCAATTTAGTGTTGCCAAGCAACCTATCCCCAGGTGCATGTCTTTGGAGGTGGGAGGAAGCCGGAGTACCCGGAGGGAACCCACGCAGTCACGGGGAGAACATGCAAACTCCACACTGAAAGATCCCGAGCCCGTGATTGAATCTAGGACTACTCAGGACGTTAGTATTGTGAGGCAGATGCACTAACCCCTGTTCCACCGTAAAAAATGTTTTTTACGTATCTTTTTTCCATCCATCATCTTCCGCTTATCCGAGGTCGGGTCGCGGGGGCAACAGCCTAAACAGGGAAACCCGGACTTCCCTCTCCCCAGCCACTTCGTCTAGCTCTTCCCGGGGGATCCCGAGGCGTTCCCAGGCCAGCCGGGAGACATAGTCTTCCCAACGTGTCCTGGGTCTTCCCCGTGGCCTCCTACCGGTTGGACGTGTCCTAAACACCTCCCTAGTGAGGCGTTAGGGTGGCATCCTGACCAGATGCCCGAACCACCTCATCTGGCTCTTCTCGATTTGGAGAAGCAGCGGCTTTACTTTGAGTTCCTCCTGGATGGCAGAGCTTCTCACCCTATCTCTAAGGGAGAGCCCCGCCACACGGTGGAGGAAACTCATTTCGGCCGCTTGTACCCGTGATCTTATCCTTTCGGTCATGACCCAAAGCTCATGACCATAGGTGAGGATGGGAACGTAGATCGACCGGTAAATTGAGAGCTTTGCTTTCCGGCTCAGCTCCTTCTTCACCACAACGGATCGATACAACGTCCGCATTACTGAAGACGCCGCACCGATCCGCCTGTCGATCTCACGATCCACTGTTCCACCACTCGTGAACAAGACTCCTAGGTATCTATTTTAATGTGATTTTATTTCCCATTAAAGGGTAGGCCTGTGTAGCAACATCTAAGGCAGTGGTTCTCAAATGGGGGTACGCGTTCCCCTGGGGGTACTTGAAGGTATACCAAGGGGTACGTGAGATTTTTTTTTAAATATTCTAAAACAGCAGCAATTCAAAAATCCTTTGTAAATATATTAATTGAATAATACTTCAGCAAAATATGAATGTAAGTTCATAAACCGTGAAAAGAAATACAACAATGCAATATTCAGTGTTGACTGCTAGATTTTTTTGTGGACATGTTCCATAAATATTGATGTTGAAGATTTCATTCTTTGTGAAGAGATGTTTAGAATGAAGTTCATGAATCCAGATGGATTCCTATTACAATTCCCAAAGAGGGCTCTTTAAGTTGACTATTACTTCAATGTGTAGAAATCTTTATTTATAATTTAATCACTTGTTTATTTTTCAATAAGTTTTTAGTAATTTTTTGCACTGTTATACAATTTAATGAATCAGAAACTGATGACATAGTGCTGTATTTTACTTCTTTATTTCTTTTTTTCCAACCAAAAAGGCTTTGCTCTGATTAGGGGGTACTTGAATTAAAAACAATGTTCACAGGGGGTACATCACTGAAAAAGGGTTGAGAACCACTGATCTAAGCTACTGCGGGTATTTCTAACGAGTGTCGGTAATAAGCGGAGCAAAGCAGATCAGAACTTGTCCTCCTCCACATCTGATAGATCATGCATTCTTTTCTGCGCACAAGAAAACTCCGCAGGGACGACGCGCTTTGGACCTTTGGTTTTGTGCCACTCAATGACTTGCGGGCTGTGCAAACGCAGGGTGTTTGAAAGAGTCGGAATATTTTGTGAGATTGATAACATCTAATTAAATGAGTCCGTGGGAAGGCTTGCTTTTATACGGCAGAGCCTATCATATGAATTCTCTTTTCTTTGATATGATCCTCCCACTTGATGTCGACTATCTGCGCCGCATCTTCTGTTTCTGCTCGTCATAATGATGTGTTTACTGTTTTTCATCTTCACTGTAGCGTGTTTGTCATGAAAAAGACATTGTGCCAGAGGTCACAACAAGAACTCTTTCAAATGTCAGAATATGTTGCAACATCCTCGGCGTGACGCCTCTACCTTTAGCTCTTCCTTCAAGTCAATACCATTCTTGGGATAATGGTACAAAAGATGCGGTGCGAATATTCGTCACAGCGATCTCTTCTGCAGAAATATCTCCTGTTGAGTCCAGGTGATTTGTTGTCTGTAGAAACGGCACATCTTCCCGACAAGGTGCTGTATGAAGGAAATGCGATGGTCAAATCAAGCTTTCTCAGAGATGCCCTGAGCTCCAAACACCCCATCACCACCATCTCAGTCGTCATCCCCCTAACCACGTACTTCATGCACAGAGCCTGCATGAAGAAGATGCGAGATGAAAAAGATTTGCAGATCAAATATTCTCGGTTTCTCTCATAAATACGTGGCTTGGACCGTGTTCCGTATTCCGCAGCAACCCACCGCACCACCCAAAATGTTAAGATGATGCAAGAGATGCGAGTGCTGTGGGGCAGTGGTTCTCAACCCCCTCTGAACATCTTTTTAATTCAAGTACCCCCTAATCAGAGCTAAGCATTTTTGGTTGAAAAAAAATAGATAAAGAAATAAAATACAGCACTATGTCATCAGTTTCTGATTTATTGAAAATTGTATAACAGTGCAAAATATTGCTCATTTGTAGTGTTTTTTCTTGAACTATTTGGAAAAAACGATATAGGGATAGGTTGATTGGCAACACCAAATTGGCCCTAGTGTGTGAATGTGAGTGTGAATGTTGTCCGTCTATCAGTGTTGGCCCTGCAATGAGGTGGCGACTTGTCCAGGGTGTACCCCGCCTTCCGCCCGGTTGTAGCTGAGATAGGCGCCAGCGTCCCCCGCGACCCCAAAAAGGGAATAAGCGGTAGAAAATGGATGGATGGATGGATTAAAACCTCCTTCCATCAGTGAGAGCTTTGAATGGTTGACGAAATACTTATTTTCCACCATAATTTACAAATAAATTCTTTAAAATTTCTACAATGTGAATCCCCATATTATGTCTCTCACAGTTGAAGTGTACCTATGATGAAAATTACAGACCTCTGTCATCATTTTAAGTGGGAGAACTTGCACAATCGGTGGCTGACTAAATACTTTTTTGCCCCACTGTAGCTGCAAAAAAAAACATATGTTTAATGTACCCTAAGATTTTTTTGGTCAAAATAAAGCCAATAATGCCATTTTTTTTGTGGTCCCCTTTATTTACAAAGTACCGAAAAGTATTGAAATTATTTTAGTACCGGTACCAAAATATTGGTATCTTTGTATTCTTGGAAAAGACAAACGCTAATTGCCTCTCAGTTAATTTCATCTCGTCAATTGGCTTCATGACATAATCACGCTGATCAGATGTGCTCTGCCCACACTGGTTGTATTGAGTGTCACATCCCAATTGTGAGTCAATGGCTTCTTGCTATATTCCGCAGTCAAGCATTCTCCGGGGAACACTCCTACACACGGATGATTGTTTTCACTTTTGTGGCAGTTTGAAGATTGGTGTCGCCATAGACAGATAGGCAGGCCGAGGTGGCCGTTTTATAAATTGCTATTGCTGTTGTGTGGGAGGACATATGGAGCGTCTTGTAGATAAACTTTGTAGACTGTGATAACGGAGGTCTGAGCTTAAAAGAAAGACTGACATAAAGGATCCTCCAAACCAGTGTGTCAATTATAGGGCCCGGTTTCAGGGCGGGTCAAGTAACACTCCTGTTTCAAGGACCACCCTTTGTTTTAAATTAAATGAAGGGAAGAACACAATGTTGTTACGATCCGTTGCCCGGATCATT